>NC_044919.1:9170215-9204817 GCF_003576645.1 Ipomoea triloba | reverse complement strand
GGGGGGGGGGGGGGGTTTTTTTTTTTTTTTTTTGGGGGGGGGGGGGGGGGGGGGGGGGGCATTGTATACTTAGAATTGGTCAAGAAGGTGTATATATATATATATATTAAAACTACTATTTATGTCAAATACCTTGTGGTTTGATGGCATCATTAGGTTAGAGTGTATTAAAAAAAAACTACTATATTTAAATAGAATTACATAAAATTTTCAAAATAAATAATCCAATTTTTTTTGGGGTATATACCAAATGTTAAGAGGAACTGATCACTTTAGAGTTAGAATATATAACGTAATTTTTTATTAAAAGTTCATAGTAAAATTTATGAAAAGGGATAACACAAAGAGTTAGAATATATAACCTAATTTTTTTTACTAAAAATTCATAGTAAAATTTATGAATAGGGATAACACCATCTATTTAAACATTTTATTCATTTTTGTCAAGACATCATAGTAATAAGCTATAATTAAAAGGGAAAGTTGCATTTTTCGTCCCTAAGTTATAGGGTAATTGTAGAATTCGTCTCTAAGTTATGGTCATACTCATTTTTCGTCCCTAAGTTACCATTGGTGTTGCAATTTTCGTTCCTGAGATATTCAAATTGCAAATTTCGTCCCTAAGTTATCATTATGTTGCACTTTTCTTCCCTAACATAAGTGTGTAAACTTCGGTAAATTTTTGTTTAAAAAATTTTTAATCGAACTTTTTCTGTTCAACGTCAATTTTTTTTAACGAAGTTTATTGAAAAAGTTCGATTAAAAAATTTTTAAACGAAAATTTACCAAAGATTGTATACATTCTCATACATTTTTACATACACATTCTATACAATTTATTTTATCTGTATGCATATTAATTATGTTGCTATCAGTGTCGTTCCAATAAATATGGGGTCCTATGCAATATCTTAATTTAGATTCTTTTTTCAATTAATTTTTATATATAAATTGTAGTTATTCAAAAAGTTGTATCAAAATATAAATATTATAAAAACATTGAATACACACAAAGAGTATTCCTCTTATCTTCGAGTAGTCAATTACGACTTAAAGTCAACACAAAGTTGGCGGAACGGTAAATCTCGTATTTCGGTTTACTACTAGTGTTGCATACACTTGTATCTCAGTCCACAAACAATTCATACATATATAGAGTCATGTTCAGGTGCGGCCGTGCTCTTCCGTGCGATCACACCACTCAATGTTACGAAATACTATACACCACTCAATGTTAAGAAACACACCACACAAATATGCACTGTGGTGTGTTTCTTAACATTGTAGTGTGTTTCATTGTGGTGTGTTTCTTAACATTGAGTGGTGTATTTCGTAACATTGAGTGGTGTGTGACCGCACGGCCGCACCTGAAATTATTTCTATATATATATATATATAGTTAAGATCATATGAGATAACTTGTTTAGGTAAGATCGTGAGATCAGATCTTGTGCATCCATTTAATAATTTAATGGTCTAGATTGATTTAAGATGCTAAGTTGAAGTGTGTGCGAACGGTAATAAAATGTGTGTGAATGGTGATTATATATATACATAGTTGTTATGTTACTTTTTAGGAATCAGACCCAAAAAGTTACTATGGAGAAATATTTGGTAATTTATTTCATGGACCGGTCTACTACTGGGCGTCATGGATTAAAATGACAATGTACGTGATTCATGTTTATAAGGTACAAAATTTCATAACATAGAACACAACAAATTACAACATAAGACACATACACATATATTATATATTTACTTATTTTTTAAAAAATATGATTTAGTCATATAATTTGTGTTTATATGTACATAATTTCACAACACAAGAAACATAAATTCTTATGAACAAAGAATTTCACAACACAAGACATAGAAATTCATAACATAAGACACAATTACTAATTTGTTTCAAGTACAAAATTCATACTCTTAAGATACAGAATTTTACAACAAAAGACACAAAAAACTTACAATATAAGATTGGTCATATTTGGCTCTATTTTTTTTTTTTTTGGTGTTACGGTCACTACTTCAGGGAGTTAATGCTCTGCGTCAATTATCGATTTTGATTCAATAAGTATTGAAACAACCATATCACAAAAACACAAAAATCAAAATCATAGGTAATTAAGTTAGTCAAACCGTTAACTTAGTAATCTCAAGGTACAAGTTCGACTCTTAACCGGAGCGACGTATTGATCGACTTTCTTGATTTGAGCTTATCAGAAACTTTCTTGTGGTACTTGAAATCGTTAATTTGTTTCAAGTGCAGAACTCATACTCTTAAGATACAGAATTTCATAACACAAGACACAAAAACACTCACAATATAAGATATATTCACATGCACCAGGGTTCACAGTTACATGCACCAGGGTTCACAGTGCACTGTGAACCCGGTCCATAATATATTGGCTCTTTTCTTTTTTCTTTTTTTGGTGTAACGGTCACTACGTCATGAAGTTAATGCTTCGTGTCGATTATCGAATTAAAATCGATAAGTATTGACACAACCATATCACCGAACACAAAAATCAAAATCATAGCTAAGTTAGTCAAACAATTAACTTGGTAATCTCAAGGTACAAGTTAAAGTCTTAACCGAAGCGACGTATTGGCTTTCTTGATTTGAGCTTATCATAAACTTTCTTGTGGTACTTGAAACCGTTAATTTGTTTCAAGTACAAAATGCATACTCTTAAGATACAGAATTTCATAAAACAATATACAAAAAAAACTCACAATATAAGATACATTCGCATGCACCAGGGTTCAACCCGGGTGCATAATATAAGGATTGGTCATATTTGGCTTCTTTTTTTTCTTTTTTTTTTGTGTGTGTGTAACGGTCACTACTTCAGGGAGTTAATGCTCCGCGTCGGTTATCGATTTTGATTCGATAAGTATTGAAAGAACCATATCAGCAAAACACAAAAATCAAAATCATAGCTAAGGTAGTCAAACAGGTTAACTTGGTAATCTCAAGGTACAAGTTCAACTCTTAATCGAAGCGACGTATTGACTTTCTTAGTTTGAGCCTATCAGGAACTTTCTTGTGGTACTTGAAACCATTAATTTGTTTCAAATACAGAATGCATACTCTTAAGATACAGAATTTCATAACACAAGAAACAAAAGCGCACAATATAAGATACATTCACACAAAACGTGCACGGTGAACCCAAGTGCATAGTATAAGGATTGGTCATATTTGACTTTTTTTTTTTTTTTTTTTTTGTAACGGACGTAACGGTCACTACTTCAGGAGTTAATGCTACACGTCGGTTATCGATTTTGATTCGATAAGTATTGAAACAACCATATCACCAAAACACAAAAATCGAAATCATAGCTAAGTTAGTCAAACCGTTAACTTGGTAATCTCAGGTACAAGTTCAACTCTTAACCGGAGGGACGTAGTAACTTTCTTGATTTGACCCTATCAAAAACTTTCTTGTAGTCCTTTAAATCACAATACAAAATTTACCAAATGCATTAGTACATACATGCATGTGGTGAAAAAAAGTCATCATTTATGGGTAAGCATTTTTAAAATGTCATCATTTATGGGTAAGCATTTTATAATGTGAATTATTCTTTCTCATTTGTATAATTAATTTCTTACGTTTCCATATTAATTTGAAGCTACTATTTTAAGTCAATTAATCTCACATACATATACACTAGCTATACATACACACATACATAGTCAAGAACTCAAAGACAATGGGGTGGGATCCTAGGAGGGAATAGTGGGGAGGTGGTGCACAAGCTAAGGTTGTTGATCTCAAGGTATTCCTTCCTTGTTAATTTGGTATGTTAAATTAAATTAACAATTTTGTTTTTTAAAAAATTTGGGTTATTTTATTATGGCCTTTTGTAATCTTTTTCTTTGTAATGGAAAACCCAGATTAATAAAAGGGTTTTGCTTCTGAAAGGGTTGAGTTTAAACCAAGAAAACCCCCAAACCAAGAGAAGAGAAGAGAAAGAGAGAGAGAAAAAAGAAAAAACACAACACAGAGATTAAGGAAAGGAAGATCAAAACCCAAGAAGTGTTTTTGACATGCAATTGCAAACCCAAGAAAGGTTTGGAATTTGAGGCAAATGTCTATCTTAATCTCTATCCCAAGAAAACAATCTTCTTCTCCTTCTTCTTCTACTTCTACTTGTACTAGTATTGTTTCTTCATGGCCACTATTTCTCTTCTTTATCTTCACTCTGTTTTTTTCCGGCGCCGGCGCCGGAAACCATGAGGCTGCGGCGCTGTACACGTGGCTGCACTCCTCGGCGGCGCCACCGCCGCCCCTTTTCTCGACATGGAACCCACTGGACGCCACTCCATGCAAGTGGGATTTCATTACATGCAGCTCTGAGGGGTTTGTGACAGAGATTAATATTCAGTCTATCAGCCTTGAGCTCCCCTTGCCTGCAAATCTCTCTGCTTTCCCACACTTAAAAAAGCTTGTGATTTCTGATGCAAATATCACAGGGACTATTCCCTGGGAGGTTGGGGACTGTTCTGAGCTCACACTCATTGATTTCAGCTCAAATAGCATTGTGGGTAGTGTTCCATCCACCATTGGGAAGCTCCAAAATCTTCAAGATTTGATTTTGAACTCAAATCAGCTCACTGGGAAAATCCCACTTGAGTTGGGGAGTTGTTCTAGCCTAAAAAGGCTTCACCTTTTTGATAACCGGTTAACTGGGAACCTGCCCAGAGAGTTAGGGCTATTGGCAAATCTTGAGGTTCTCAGGGCAGGTGGGAACCAGGACATAGTTGGGGAAATCCCAGAAGAGATTGGAAACTGTGGGGAATTGACAGTTTTAGGCCTTGCTGATACAAGGATTTCAGGTTCATTGCCAGGTTCTTTGAGTAAGCTTCAGAAACTCCAGACATTGTCTATTTACACTACAATGCTGTCTGGTGAAATCCCATCTGGTTTAGGTAACTGTTCTGAGCTTGTGAATTTGTATTTGTATGATAATAGTCTTTCTGGCTCAATCCCTCCTGAGCTTGGGAATCTTAAGAAGTTAGAGAAATTGTTTCTGTGGCAGAACAGCTTGGTTGGGGGTATTCCAGAACAGATTGGGAATTGTACCAAATTGAGTATGATTGATTTGTCTTTGAACTATTTGTCTGGCTCTATTCCTTTGTCTTTTGGTGGCCTTGTTGAACTTCAGGAACTAATGCTTAGTAACAACAATGTTTCTGGTTCAATCCCTTCTGTTCTGTCAAATGCAAAAAGTTTAGTACAATTGCAGCTTGACACAAACCAGATTTCGGGATTGATTCCTCCAGAGTTGGGGAATTTGTCGAGCCTTCAAGTGTTTTTCGGTTGGGCGAATCAGCTCGAAGGTAGTGTGCCTTGGAGTTTGGCTAGTTGTAGTAGCCTCCAATCTCTAGACTTATCGAGAAATTCGCTCACGGGTAGTATTCCCCCCGGGTTGTTCTTACTAAAGAATCTCACGAAGCTTCTCTTGATTTCGAATGATATATCGGGCACGTTACCTCAAGAAATGGGGAATTGTAGCTCCTTAGTGAGGCTGAGGCTTGGGAAAAACCGAATCACTGGTTTGATCCCGAGAGGGATTGGGGGATTGAAGAGCTTGAACTTTCTTGATTTGTCGGGAAACCGGCTTTCTGGACCTGTCCCTGATGAGATTGAAAGCTGTGTGCAGCTGCAAATGGTGGACCTAAGCAACAATATATTAGAAGGTCCCCTGCCTAATTCTGTGTCGTCTTTGTCTGAGCTCCAAGTCTTGGATGTTTCGAGTAATCGTTTCAATGGTCCTATCCCGGCAAGTTTTGGGCGCTTGGTTTCATTGAACAAGCTCGTTCTCAGCTCGAATTCATTCTCTGGATCAATATCTCCCTCGCTTGGCCTCTGTTCAAATCTTCAAATCCTTGATCTTAGCAGCAATGAGCTCTCGGGTAGTATCCCGGTAGAGTTGGGGAAACTCGAGTCACTTGAAATCGCGCTTAACCTTAGTAGCAATCAGCTAATTGGGCCAATTCCTGCTGAAATTTCAGCTCTCACTAAACTTTCAATTCTCGACCTATCACACAACAAGCTCGTAGGGAACTTGAGTGTACTAGCGAAGCTCGAGAATCTCGTGTCCCTCAATGTGTCCTACAACAACTTCACTGGTTTTCTCCCCGACAACAAGCTCTTTCGCCAGTTATCTGCATCGGACATTGCTGGAAACCAAGGGCTATGCTCTTTTGGCAGGGGGTCGTGCTTCCTCAGAAATGCTGCTGGTGTAACGAACGATGCAAAGTCGAAAAAGCTCAGACTGGCCATTGCATTGCTCATAACTATGACGATCGTCATGGTTATCATGGGCACGATTGCTATACTTCGAACCCGAAAGACTATTAGAGGGGATGATGATTCGGAGATGGGAGAGTCGTGGACTTGGCAGTTCACTCCCTTCCAGAAGCTCAATTTTTCGGTAGAAGAGGTTCTGAAGTGTTTAGTGGATTCCAATATCATTGGAAAAGGTTGTTCCGGGATTGTTTACCGTGCTAATATGGATAATGGCGAGGTTGTAGCGGTCAAGAAGCTCTGGCCAACAACGATTGCCACAACGGGCTGCAACGATGGTAAGAGCGGAGTTCGTGATTCCTTTTCAACCGAGGTGAAAATGCTTGGCTCAGTACGACATAAGAACATCGTTAGGTTCTTGGGTTGTTGCTGGAATCGAAACACGAGGCTGCTCATGTACGACTACATGCCTAACGGGAGCTTAGGCAGCCTCCTACACGAGAGGAACGGGAATCCTCTCGAGTGGGAACTGAGATACAAAATTCTGTTGGGAGCAGCACAAGGAATCGCTTACTTGCACCATGATTGTGTCCCGCCTATTGCTCACCGAGACATTAAGTCTAACAACATTCTCATCGGTCTCGAATTCGAACCTTACATTGCAGACTTTGGCATCGCCAAGCTAGTTGATGATGGCGATTTTGGTCGATCCTCCAACACAGTTGCAGGCTCATATGGCTATATAGCTCCCGGTAATTAAATACTTATTGCTTTCAATTCACACTTATAGATTGAATGTCACAATTTTATTGCTTTCACATCATATCACACTTAGCTATTCAAGTGCCTTTTTATATGAGCTGATTGAATAATATAATGTCACAATTTTAGCTCACATATAGCGAAGTTTGTGTTGAATTTTGGACTTAATTCCTATACAGAATATGGCTATGCAATGAAGATCACTGAGAAAAGCGATGTGTACAGCTATGGTGTGGTTATATTAGAAGTTTTGACGGGGAAGCAGCCAATTGATCCAACGATACCAGAAGGGGACCACATTGTTGATTGGGTACGAAAGAGGAGGGGAGGGGCAGAGGTGCTCGACCCGAGGTTGGGGTCGGGGCCAGACTTGGATATCGAGGAAATGATGCAGGCGTTAGGGATAGCGTTGTTGTGTGTGAACCCCGCGCCTGCAGAAAGGCCTACGATGAAAGACGTGGCAGCAATGCTGAAGGAAATGAAGCACGAGAGGGAGGAATACGCGAAGGTGGACGCCCTCCTCCTTAAGGCCTCCCCTGCAAACCGAGAAAACGCAAAGGGACTCTCAGCCACGACGTCTTCCTCAGCGCAAAACGGAGAAGGCGGTAATGGAACGAGCTTCTTCTCCGCTTCCTCGGTTCTCTATTCATCATCCTCCAATGCCAAAAATGGGTTCCAATGACTGTTCACAATGTAGTGTCAAAAGAAGCTTTGTCTTGTTTCTATGTTTTTTTTTTTTTGGTCCTTTTTTATTGTGTTGTAAAGATGAAAAAAAGTAGATAATTGTGTGTTACAACTTACAACTGTGTTCTAGGTGTGGAGAACATATTATATTAAATGATATGATGAAGGCAATTAAAGAAGTTGTGCAAAATTTGGGTGTTGTGTGATTGTGCAACATATTCTCCAGGTTTTAAGTTCCATGTTGCGTTGCAGCATGGGACCTGCTAAGAATTGGAACTTGGAATTGCATGATTAAACAGTTCTTGTCTTCTTGATGACATTATATATGCCACCATTACTTTTCTCCTTTTTATATGGACTCCACTATACAGTATACACTATTACTTAAATTATATGCTATGCTGCACACAAACTCTATGGGGGAGTGCTTTCCCGTTTTAAAAATGTTTCGCCAGTAATAAGATTTGTGAAAACTCATTTGGTATATATATAAAGGATGAAAATATTACGGAGTACGTATTTTTTTTTTTTTTCAAATATGAATACCACAAAACACAAAAGTGTCATATATTATATATTATATATTATATATTATATATAATAACAAGGCAAGTTTAATCTACTTTTGGACTCTATAAAATAAAAAAATCTTGACTCGGCCTAGCCTATAGCTCAAAATATTTAAAAACTTAATTTTTTTTTCAATTTTTTTTAGTTTAGACTTAATATATTTAACAATGACCGATTAAAATATGGATTGAGATCAATCCTTTTTATACCATGGACCAGGGTTTACAGTACGCTGTGGATCCTGATGCATCTGTATGTGTTTTATGTTATGAGTTTTTGTGTCTTGTGTTATGAAATTATGTACGTTAAGAATATGAATTATGTACCTGAAACAAATTAGTATTATATTTGTGTCTTAGGTTATGAATTTCTGTGTGTTGTGTTGCGAAATTCTGTGCCTATGAACAAAAATTATGTATCTAAATCAGATACATATAAGCAATAATTTGTTGAAAAATGGGATAACTCAAGTGACAATGAGCTCTCTTTGTGAAAAAAGAATTTTGGGAGAATCCGAATTCGGGACTCAATGATTCCTCCTAATTTTACATTCCCTTATCTTATTACTAATTTTGAGATCCTAAAATTATAGCTTAACTTCACATGCAGCAAACAAACACAAAAGGACGATGCCTGAAATAATGCATGAGATTCAAAGTTTCACGAGATTGGAAGGTGATGTGAGTGACATGACAGTTTTGGGTAAGTTAAAAATGATACAGATATACATGAATGAATGCATGCAATGGGCCTAAGCCTATAGCGCAGCCCTGTATAATGCAGGCTATCAGAGCCCTATTTCAAATAGGAGTATATCATCTCATGAAAATGATATATAGAGGTAATTTTATGGAGTATAACTTTCGCCACATATATAAATTTTATTAGATAAAAAAAGTGAATGAATAAAAACAGTGATCCACTTTATTGTATAAATTAATCAGAGCATATCTCTTCAGCAGAGATAGAGTAAAAAATAAGAGTAAATGTAATATTACTCTGTACTCATCATAACCTGCCAATTTCCTAAATGACTTCTTGATGCAAGGGAAACCACAGAATTGATTCTTCATTCAATTCATAAGATCGAGTTGTTGCCATGTTTTTAACTTTTATGTGATGATGAAGGTAGGGAATTTTGTAATATCATTATCATGATTCACATAAAATATATATTGGGTGAGATGTGGAACTCGCCGTAATTATTCAATCTGATGGTATGTATTGAGAAAACTTCATTATTGTATAATGTGAAGAAATTTTCTCAAAATGTTAAAATAAATTAATTTTCAAAAATTTCAATCAACAAGAACACACTTCCCTTGAAAATCATTTCATTTTTCCTAATGATGCTAGGAGTATTAAAACTTTGATTTTTCAGGATACAATGGATTCCATGTATATATATTTGAGCACTCAAATATAAATGTTTTAACCAATTTGAACCAAGACACACTTTGTAATTTTAAATTTGAAGTGTTGGCAGAATAAACTTGAGAGAAAATTAGAGAGAATTTCGTGGGATAGAAATTGGGAATTTTGTTGTTCGAAAAAGCACCAAAGCATTATGTCAAATACAATGTATTTATAAGAGAAATGAAATCTATTAACATTCATTTTATTCAAATGTAACTCGCATAACTGACAAATTAATCAAATTAAATATGATGTTGCAAAGTTAATTCTCAGATGAAAATTAGAAATAATCATAATTAATTTTGTAATTGATCATAATTAACTCACAATTTGAACTACGTTCAACATTAAGGTATTTGGCAGAATGAAATTGTAATTTCATCTATCCCTACCAAACTCCATGGAATTTATATTCCATGGTTTGGTTGGAGTTTAACAATGAATTACTATTTTACCCTCGTTGTTGTTGTTGTTATTATTATTATTATTATTATTATATAAGAGTATTTTAGTCTTTATTCACTACTCCACTTTTAATTCCCAACCATTTTGTTCCTATCTACCAAACAATGTAATTGAATTCTCAAATTCCAAAATTATAATTGTATATATATTAGTGCAAACCAGCATCACTTTCCAATGTTTGCACAAATGTTGTGTTACTCAAAAGCCTTCCCAATTATATTTTTTCAACTCAAATGAGTACACTTTGAGAATCAATTTTTTATTTACCAATTATCTATTTTGAGCATATAATATATCACCAGACTCACAAATAGGTTTTATCATTCACAAATGATTCACCAGACTGCGTTGCACGTGTTTTAATGTTTTATTGGATTTGTGAATCATTTGTGAATTGTGTACTACCGGTGTGTAGAAGGATTTGGTAATAATGATTATTAATTAATGAAGTATGAAATAAATTAAATAAATGAATAATTAATAAATTGGATTAACTAAAGAAAGAAATTAAAGGTCTAGCAGAGTAGCAGACTCGCACAGTCGAACTTCAGCAGTCCAGAGCAGACGGAGATAAGACTTAGGGAGTTAGGGTTTATTAATTAGTTTTTAGTTTTTTATGAAATAACTCGGTCAAAATCAGAAGAGATCGGCTGACTCGGACGAGTTGGTCAAAATCGGCCGAGTTGACCGACTAAGCCGATTTCGCCGCCTAGCTGGCCGACTAGGCGGTCGACCGATTTTTTGCTTCCTAACAGTAAAAGCGGAACGGCCTAGGGGCGCCTAGCGCTTAGACACCGCCTAGATCGATTTTTACAACACTGCAATTGGAAAGTTTCAAAACTGTGAGAATGAATTGGTAAATTTTAACATTTGTGCTTTAATTTTGTTGAATACCATGTTGTCAAAATTGCTTGTCCATTCTGGAACATCATAAATTCATTTCTCCAATGTCGATCTTAGCTTCTATTCTTTCTTGTGTTCTGTTTTTCTTTCAACACAAAATTATTTATCATTACAACAATTTTTAATTTACAAGATTGATTATGATCTTATATTCTAAATGTCGGATTATATTGTACATAATATGTACATTTAGATTCAATAAGTGTTTTTAAAAAAAAGTGTTGATTTCTATGATTCTGATCCATAATTCACTCCTTATTTTAGTTGTTTTTGACCCATATTGTCTGTATCCTAGTGAAATTGAGACTCGTTTGTGTGTTATATCGTCCTAAGGTTTAATTTGTCCACAACGAGCAGCAAAGGAAGGATTTTGGGATATTTTGGATGAGTTTTGGAAGCAAAGGAATCTGCCTAAGGCTGGAAAGGAAAAACGGAGCACAAAAGGAAACAAAAAGCAAAATGGAAGGTACCTCATGGCCACCTACACGGCCGTGAGGGAGCCTGTGACCTACTTAACGAGATTCCAGATATGCGACCTCCTCACGGCCACCTACATGGCCGTGAGGTAGGCCGGGAGGGGGTCTGTACAATTTCTATTTAATTTAAGTTGTGTTTTTCTGCATATTTCGGGATCTCGAACCCTAGACTTGTTTTAGCTTATTTTTTCTCTTCTCTTTAGATTTCCTTAGCTTAGTTTAGCCTAGTTTTACATACATCACTTTGATTTCAAGTTTGGATTCCGGATTTGAGTTGGATTTGCTCTTCATTGTTAGTAAAAGTTTCTTTCCTTTATTTACTCTCTCTTTAGATTTGTTGCAATGTGTTTAGCTATTGTTTATATTTCTAATTATAGTACAATTTTTAGGACTCATTTACAAAAATAAAATAAAAACAAAAAAAAAACAAAAAAAAAAAAAAAGAAGAAGAAGAATTTTAAAAAATTAAAAACATGGGACTATTTGTGGTAGTTTTAAAGAAGTTGGAGGACATATTGTGGTAAGTTTGTAAGTTAAGGACCAAAGTTGGTAGCATCTCAAACTCAGAGGACTATTAGTGGTAGTTAACATAAGTTATAGATCTTGTTATGATAAACTTATAAATTGAGGACTAAAACTGGTAATGTCTCAAAGTCAAAGGAACTTTAGTGAATTAATTTTACTCTTTAAAGTCTTATTTGACCATTTTTTTTCTCTGATGAGATCAAGCTTTAAATTCCATTTACTACAAGGTGATCCTTTAGTGGTGTTATTTGTTTTCAAACAATAGATTCATATAGTTACTTACGTTATATATACTTCTTTAAAAAAAAAGAAAAAAGAAAAAAGAAAAAAGAAGAGCATATTAATAAAGTACTCCGAGTTTGAAATAAATATTTAAAATTAAAATAAATTATATTTTTAGTCCCTATATTTATATAAAATAATAATATTCATTCATTCAATTATTAGTGTGATTAGTATTGACTTTTAATTTTTTCACAAAATCACAGCTTTAATAATTTTAAATTTTCATCTCTGATCTTTAACAAAAATCTAATAGTTTCAAACAATAAATTACAAAATTATTCTTGTATTGACTAAATCCATACGGTATTTAGTATTTACTGGTGAATAAAAAAAAGATCAAACAGTTTCAAACAGTAAATAACAAAAATATCTTTTATATTGACTAAATCCACATGGTATTTACTGGTAAATGATCAAAGTCAATATAAAGATGAAAATGAAAATTAACACCTTGAGACAACCCAATTAAATTAATCATGGTATTAGATTTGGGTGACCCCATTCATACTTGCAAGCATTGTGGGGCATTTTTCTGGTCGGAAGAAAAGTTGAAAAATAGCAAGGTTTTTGGGGTCCACAATATTCAATTTGTTGTTCTAAAGGCAAGGTTGCATTTGTTATGCTGTGGACCCAGGTACACCTTGCAAGGTGGACCTGGGTCCAATACGACGTCGTTTCATAATTTTCTTTCTTTTTTTTTTCAAAAAAAATAAATAAAATTTAACGGCGTTAACGGCTCCTCATCGCAACAGAACACAAACTCTACATTCACAGATCCTATACTCCATATTTACAATTTGAAAACTCCACATTCACACATTACAGGGCTATATGTTTAGTAACTATAATATCACTGTTATGGATTTACACATTCAAAACTCTATATTCACAGGTCCTATACTCCATGTTCACAACTTGGAAACTCCACTACATTCACACATTACAGGGCTACAAGTTGCTAGAGCTCTGTTAACTTTACTACATATTCACACATTCATAACTCTACATTCACAAATTCTATACTCCATATTCATAATTGAAACCTCCACATTCACACATTTCAGGGCTATATGTTTAGTAATTTTCTTTAAAAAAAAAATAGTGAAACAACGTCGTATTGGACCCAGGTTCACGGCATAATTTGCCCAAGGTTGCGTTGCCTAGATTAATTGTGCCGCCAACAGAAATTTTGGATCTATTTTTCAAACCATCATTAAGGAATAAGGAGTAGGCATTTTCTACAACACATACGATCCTATAATAACATGTTTAGTTTCACGTCTTTAGGTGACCGTATTATAAAGAAATAAATACTGAAAAAGTTCTTCTAGTTTTTAGATTAAATGGGCCGTATTGATGAAGAAATATATATGCTTACTTTGTCCGTATCGCACGAGTGAAGTACTAATTTAAAATGAAGGTAATCAATACAAAATATCGATTACTAGGTGGAAGACTGGAAGTACTCTTATTTGAAAATAAGTGAATAAAATATGGAAAGAGAAAATTTGAACAATGTTGCATTGACATACAAAAGAGATAAAGGGGACGTTTGGTTCAAGTTATATAAGATAACTAAGGTTATATTTGTTTGGGAATATAAGATTTTCATGTCTGGTTCAAGTTATGTAAGATTCACATGGAATGGGAATATAAGATTTTCATGTCTGGTTCAAGTTATGTAAGATTCACATGGAATGTAACATAACCTCCTGATGAAGTTTTTAGCTATTGGAAGGAAATGTGAGATACACCCCAATTTTTTAGGTAATCTCACATTCCCTTATCTTATTACTAATATTGAACTTTTGGCATTTTAATCAATTTATCTCATTTCTGTTGTCTTATTTACCTACTTCAATTTTAAACCAAACACATAAATCTAACATTACCAGTTATCTAACATTCCCTAAGGTAACTTAACATTCCGTGAACAGAGTAATAAATTTCTCATTACTCGTTAGCATAGTTAAACATTTGTAACGACGACACTGTTCCATGCAATATAATTCCCAAAAGGAAAAAAAAAAAAAATTGCCATTGTAGATTTGTAGGGTAGTTTAGTTGGATTTTTTGTCGCCAAGGATTTGTTCCGTTATAGCTTTAGTTTCATCCATCACTTTCTCCCATGACCCTTTCTCTTCACTCTCTTCCTCTTCCTCTCCCTCTCCTTCTGCTGCTTGCTCCATGGCTTTCTCCGCCACCTTTATCACTGCCTGCACGTACATTATATTCATTCAAAACGTATTTACATTATATTTTGTTAAATGAACAAGAAATCCGCGATCACTACTTGGTCTTATGACCTAATCGACAAAGAACTAGGCCATTTGTATTTACAGTATAATTTAACTAGGCCAACTTATCATCTCTAGCTATAACAATAAAATCTGCAATTCAAATATTTTTTTCAGGTTTACACATTTAATATTATAATATTTTGCACATTTAGTATTATCATTTTGCATATTTAGTATTAAAATATTGAACTTACAAAATTACAAAAATGCATTGCACTTAGATTTTTATTATAAAGTTTATGAATGAGTTTTAAATTTTATTTGGTTTAGTGATTCACTTTTTAGTGCTTAAGGTCTAACATTTACGGTTTAAATTTAAAATTTAATTTTTTCGTTGATTTTATAAAATTTACCAAGTTTACATATTTAGTTGTTAAAGATTGCATATTTAAGTATTCAAGTTTGTTTAGTGAAATTGATGATAATTATAAAAATTTAACAGTCTTTTTTTTTAATAAAAAAAATTGATCAGATCCTTCAAATTTTTACAAATATAAGACTGAAATTGGTTCTTATTTCTCTCCTATGGTATTATTCTCACATGATCCTTAGTGCGCACACAAACATACATATACATAAAATAAGAGCCAGTGATAACTTGTACATTTTGATAATGTTATAACGCCAATACAAATTAAGCTGTGTAATAATGAAAAATGATAACTTGTACATTTTGATTTATTATTTTTACAATAATAAATTTTTTCTCATCATTCAGTTTTTACTTTTTCATTTATGTACAAACTATAATAACATAATACTCCGTTAACTATTTATTATTCTTAACTTTCTCATAAGTTTAAAATATTTTTTATTTTTTAATGACAACAAAAATGATAAGCATTTTGTTTTTATATTATTATTATTATTATTATAGCAATTAAATCAGTGTACACAAAACAATATTAGGGTTTAACTTAATAACTATTTAATATTCTTTTTTAACAACCATATTAAGGTTTTAATCATATGCAAAACTTATGAATCCATATGCATACTATAACTTAATTGCATAACTCTTAAATTACTATTTGACAACATCAGTAAGCCTATTATAATTATGTCACGTTTAACAAAAAAAAGAGTTAATAATAATATTGAGGTTTCATCATAATATACAAAACTTATGAATTCATATACTATAACTTAATTAATTACGTAAATTTTAAATCACTATTCGACAATATCAATAAACCTATTATAATAGTGTGTCACTTTTAAAAAAATAAAATGAAATAAATTGTACTGATTCATCAATATGGCATTAAGTATACTTAATTTACTTTAATGAAAAATATTTAATACACTATTTTTATTTTTGATTTAACTATCTGCAATAATACTCATCTTTATTTCTACTTTTACTACAAATTGAAAATATTCATTTTGTTTATATTGAAAATAATCTTTTTTATTTTAAAATAATTATTTATGGGTTCTTCTGCGGTTGGCCTTCTCAAGTACAATATGCGCTTTTTTAGGAGAGTAGTTTTCTTCTTAAGGTGTGTGGTTTGTGTGCTTAAGGTGCGTGATTTTTCTTATTAAGGTGCGTTGTTTTCTTTCTTAAGGTGTGTGATTTGTATGCTCAATGTGCGTCAGAGTTGAAATTTAAGCATCTAATTTTAAAACTTTAGGTGTGTAGTTTGTGTTCTTAACATGCTTTGTTTGTGTACTTAAAGCGCATGCTTAAAGTGTATGGTTTGTGTACTAAAGGTGCACCATTTAAAAACTTTAGGCACGTGGTTTGTGTTCTTAAGGTACCTGATTTGTGTACTTAAGGTGTGTCATTTTAATGCTTAAGGTGCGTAACTGTACAGGAAGCTATACCCATCCCACCATCCCACACCTGAACTTGAACTTTTTCATATATATATANACTATAATAACATAATACTCCGTTAACTATTTATTATTCTTAACTTTCTCATAAGTTTAAAATATTTTTTATTTTTTAATGACAACAAAAATGATAAGCATTTTGTTTTTATATTATTATTATTATTATTATAGCAATTAAATCAGTGTACACAAAACAATATTAGGGTTTAACTTAATAACTATTTAATATTCTTTTTTAACAACCATATTAAGGTTTTAATCATATGCAAAACTTATGAATCCATATGCATACTATAACTTAATTGCATAACTCTTAAATTACTATTTGACAACATCAGTAAGCCTATTATAATTATGTCACGTTTAACAAAAAAAAGAGTTAATAATAATATTGAGGTTTCATCATAATATACAAAACTTATGAATTCATATACTATAACTTAATTAATTACGTAAATTTTAAATCACTATTCGACAATATCAATAAACCTATTATAATAGTGTGTCACTTTTAAAAAAATAAAATGAAATAAATTGTACTGATTCATCAATATGGCATTAAGTATACTTAATTTACTTTAATGAAAAATATTTAATACACTATTTTTATTTTTGATTTAACTATCTGCAATAATACTCATCTTTATTTCTACTTTTACTACAAATTGAAAATATTCATTTTGTTTATATTGAAAATAATCTTTTTTATTTTAAAATAATTATTTATGGGTTCTTCTGCGGTTGGCCTTCTCAAGTACAATATGCGCTTTTTTAGGAGAGTAGTTTTCTTCTTAAGGTGTGTGGTTTGTGTGCTTAAGGTGCGTGATTTTTCTTATTAAGGTGCGTTGTTTTCTTTCTTAAGGTGTGTGATTTGTATGCTCAATGTGCGTCAGAGTTGAAATTTAAGCATCTAATTTTAAAACTTTAGGTGTGTAGTTTGTGTTCTTAACATGCTTTGTTTGTGTACTTAAAGCGCATGCTTAAAGTGTATGGTTTGTGTACTAAAGGTGCACCATTTAAAAACTTTAGGCACGTGGTTTGTGTTCTTAAGGTACCTGATTTGTGTACTTAAGGTGTGTCATTTTAATGCTTAAGGTGCGTAACTGTACAGGAAGCTATACCCATCCCACCATCCCACACCTGAACTTGAACTTTTTCATATATATATATATATATATATATATATATATATATATATATATATATATATATATATATATATATTCAAATGCAGAAATGCGGCGATGTTCTCCGTGTAGTCATCTGAAGGATGAACTCAAATTAGACATATAAAATCAATAAAGAATAGAAAAATACGAGGACAAATTTGTATATGTATGTTTCAGTATTGCACTAAGTGCTGATGTTTGGTGAACTTATGAGTGATATGTGGTACTTTATGTAATGCTTTGTGGTGAACTACCATGTGACAAAAAATCAATCATATAGTGTCATTTTTATAATTTTGTGTACCATGTATATTTCGATAGTGCACTGAATGTTAATGCGTGGTGCACTTTATGAATGATCTGTGGTGCATCACCAAAAAGGAAAAGATCACCGTAGATTGAATAGACCTATTTGGGTAGTGCAATAATAAGTGCACCACATATCACTCATAAGTGCACCATATACTAGCACTTATCGCAACATAGAATTACGCTTGCTATATTTCGATGGTGCACTTATGAGTACTAGGTAATGCATTTATGAGTGATGTGTAGTGCAACACCAAAAAGTGATAAAACATGGTAGGTTTAATTGAGCGGTGCAATTCTGAGTGCACCACAAAGTACTCATGAGTACACTCTAAACTCAGATTCATTAAGTGGTTCAATACTAAGTGCATCACATGCATATCACTCAAAAGTACATCACATCGTACTCATAAGTACACCATAAACTAGCTAGCATGTAGTGCACAATTGTAATATATATGATATAGAAAATTACAAAATCGTAGCGGTATATTTTCTCATTTGATTTCTATCTTTTTGATCTCAACTCATCCTATAGTTCTGATATGTCCGCATAATGCCATAATCACCAAAGCAATTAAGGATCTATATATATATATATATATAGAGAGAGAGAGTAATATATAGTAATAGTGTACGTACAGATTCAGCTCCAATAGCGACGACCTCTTTGACATCGCGAACAAGATGTCTAACCTCTTTCGCACTCGCTGTTATTGCATTCGCTGCTTCTATTACTTTTTCGCACGTCTCTTTATCTATCATCGTCTCATTCTTCCAATCACAAACTCTATTCATCAGATCGATTAAATCACCTGCCCTACTATTATCATATACTTCCAATTTGGAATATTAATATTAAATTCAATAATACAAAAACAAATTATTACAAAAAACACTCACTTTTTGTGAAGGTCTCGTAGCGGACACAAATCTTCTACAGATCCGTAAACTCTGTGGCGCCATGGCGGTTGAAGAAATAATGCATTTGGATAAACTATCTGCTACTTTCAAACTGCCCATCACGTCTGATCTTACCATAATATTTCCTCTTTTTTGGTAACTTTACTATGATCCTAATACCTGTTTTTTGAGGTTAATTAATTGTTTAATTACTTTTATGTTAATATATATGTTTGGGCACTAGGATGAGAATGCAAGGTGTTCTGACACTGCACGTGTTAGTTGCTGAGTGTTTTTCTGCCGGTGTGTAGAAACCTCTCTAACCGCTTCAATCCTGGACAGTTTTGCAACAGCCAACAGATATAAATATAAATCGGACTTTTCACTATTTAAAAAAAGAAAATATTTAGGAAAACCTCTCTATCTGTCTCACTGCACGAAACCTTGATTGGTGGCCGTCGGTCTCTGTCCGAAGCTTTGAGCCTTTAACGGCGCTTCGTTTCTTGGCCGGCGGTCTCCTATTTTTTTTTTTTAGTTTCATAATAAATTCCACTACTGAATTAGCCATCAACCTTTCAAAGATGTTGCGATAGTTCTAAAGATCTAAAGTTTATGGATTTTTCCAGATCGGGATAAAGAGGTGGTTTGATTCTAGTGGATCCACAAAATAAAGTTTAAGAGGTGGTGTATTGTTGTTTCTCTTTTCTTTTGTGTTCTGTTTTTTTCTGTGTCTTTCTCTCGTTTGTGTGACGAGTTTGTTTTCCTCTCTTTTCTTTTGGCGAGTTCTTGTTTCATAAGTGTGAACCATATAAGTTGGTCATGGCGTATGTGAACTTCATCTTGGGTGACAAAGATGACAATGAAAAAGAGCATCTGCCGCTTAGCTCGATCGATATATATATATATATTGTCAATGAATGACATATGGAAAATATATACTCAGGTGGTGTGTAAAACTTTTCAACCAAAGTTAGTATTGACTACGTTTGATCGATTCTTTAATGATATTAAAGAAGCTTTAAGTTCATCCAACGAATTCAACTTCAAATTTGTAAAATAGTCTGCGAATCAAGTTCTTTGTAGCATTGCTAGGGAATTTGTTTTTATGTCTTACTGTAAGGAATAGTATACCGTTCTATCGATTCTATTTGTAATCGCTTCAGGCGGAAAGGTGTAGGCGTTGGCGACTAGGCGTGATGGCGTCTGAGGATGACGCGAGGGGCTGAGGCAGTGAGGCCTTGAGGACTGAGGCTGAGGGCGTAGACTTAGGCGTGGGCTAGAGAAGACTCGTATAGTAGAGCAATAATGGAGGTCGGAGAAGAGCTTCAGCTTATGATTAAATAAATGAGCTTTTTATTTAAAAAAAATATTTAGGCGTGATCTTAATTTCGTTAAACTAATTTTAGATTCACAAAACTGTGCTCCTAATTAAAATAGCTGTAAAAGTAAATCATGAATTACGTAATCAATCCACATGTTAATACATGATCTTCATGCATGCACAAAAGATTCAACTCACACCTTCTATTATCGAAACTTTTTTTCTATTTATATTTTTAATGGGATTTAAATTCTTACACTACTGCTTTCAATCAAGACATTAATTAAGTTGGACTATAAACCACTGTATTAAAACTTTTTCTGTTTCTGTAATTAGGAGATTTGCTGAACTTCCTTCGTAGTCTCAATGTTAGAGACTGTTTTACCAATTATTATTACTCAGATCACTATACACCTTTGGATAATTTAAATTTCTCTCATCATCTAGAAAAAATAAGTATATTTTACATTTATCTATTATCTATCTAGATGTATAATATATGAAAATTAAACTCTTACTAAGAAAATTCCAATTTACTCTAACACAATTTAAATTTTAATTAAAATTAAAGTAATTAAATCTATTAAAAACTATCCTATAAAATAGTGACTTTAAATATTATTTTAATCCAATTTTAATTTCCGGCATATATTACTTAGGACTCAGCACCTTGGTGGGTTCAACTCGGGCAATGGTGGCCGATAACCGAAGGTGATGGCCAATAGTATAAATAATGTCAATTTTCTTTACTGAATATTATAAAAATATCTTTACATTTTGAAGCTCTAGAAAGAGACAGAAATAACTGTGCATAGTGTATTGGGGTACTTATATTAATATATGGGTGTAATTTTATCGCTGAGTGGTCAAGTGGATGTATAATTAATTAGATAGTTGAACTTACTGGCCGGTTTAGTAACCCAACTTTCTTAAGAGAAAATCATAGGCCAATATATAGCCTTGCTCTAAACACAAAAATACTAGTTTCACTCCATACCCGTACAAGGTTAGTATACATATACACATAGGAGAGGTGCAATGACCGAAAGGGCAGCCTGAGTGGCATGACCAAGACGCTCGCGGCCGTGAGGTCCTGAATTCGAAACCGTTTGTCACCCGGGTTTGAGCCGGTCAGCTATGGGCAACCTAGGCTGGTTAACCTCCTTGTAGTCCTTTGCCGACTAGGATCGCAAGGCGAGAGTTTACTCACATACTCGGAAGAGGACTGGGGTTTGCCTCGATAAACCTAATAGGAGAGGTGCAATAATTCAAAGTAATAAATAATTTTTTTAAGGTGCACTAACGGAGTCATCTTATCACGCGCACTCATATATGTATAGACATATGTATAATGAGAGAGAGAGAGAGAGTATGCAGTAGAGTGGGATGGAGAAATTCAGAAGTTAATTGATGTTCTGAGAAATTTCAAAATTGCATGAAAAGAGATGAATGAATGCATACAGGCGGATTCATTTAATATATGTTTGATTATTGGAGGTGAGTCAACGACCTTAATTGAAATAATAATATACATACATGCATGGCTGACACTTGGAGATCCAAGCTCTCAGGCTTCTTCTTGTACCTGTTAGACATGCATTGCATGTATCTCATCACTTTTTAATTTATATATATAACTACATACATAGGCCAGGTTTAGGTTCATTATTAGGATTTTTAGTTTAAAGAATATTTTTAAGAATATAATAATAATGTTTTCTTTTCCTATTCATTTTACTTAATTTTCATTTCTTAATGTATAAATAATTTTTTTTTGTTTTTTTTTTTTTTTAGTTTGTGAGTTATTATAAGTGAGATTTACCTAATGCATATTTGCTAATTGTAAAAATTTCTATAACTTATATTATCACGTGGCAAAGACAACATGGTATCTTCAAGAGTAAAATTTATGTTCACGAATCATTACACAAGAGTGAAATTTACTCCGCGCGCATGTACGCCCTTAGATAAAAAATACATGTTAAAGTGTAGAATTTATGAAAATAATTTGCTATATAAAAATAGTTTGCGAATAATTTTTTGTATAATAAGCCGCAAATTAAGACGTTAAATCATACTTAGAAAGACTCGTGTAGTTAGTTCAACAAAAAGAATTTTAGTAATAATCTAACTTGTAAACTTTAAGGACGCGTGTTTCTAATAATCTTTTGACAATTTGTCACGGTTCAAAAAAGATTTTAATTTGGCAATACATACATATATATTATGTATGGTTTCTATCAATTCCAATTACGAATGTATGTTTATAATTGCAGATCGAAAAGTGTTGGCAAGATGAATAAGTTTTCCAGATCCCATCGTCTACTGACAAATATTAATTGCAGTGTTATAAATTCCCATGCCATATATAAATATAAATTTGCTAAGCTGCTAGCTAGCTGTTTGATTGATAAGTGTAGTGTCGAATTTTGGTCATCATGTCACTCCCTCTCAAGCCCAGAGCCAGACAAGTGTAAAGTAAACACTATTTCACCTAACTTGCATGAATTGCATGTTACTCTTCCATACCCTTTTCTGTAAAAAAAATTGATATAATTTTTTCGTATGGTACTTTTTTTTCTTTTTTTTTTTAAAAATTCGGATTAAAATACTTTTTCTTTTTTCATTTTTGAAAAGAATTATAAGAGTAGGAAATCAACATTGATTTGTGTGTGTGTCGGGGCTTTTTGGTTCTCAAGAAAACATATTTCTATCATATTGGGGCAAATTTTTTAGGCCAAAAATTATAAAGCAAATTTTTTAGGCCAAAAATTATAAATTTCCTTAACCAGTTAACTAGGAAAATATATCAAAACCAATTTTATTGGTGTGCTAGATAAGACTTAAAAAGCAATAACACAATACAAATTTACTTAAATGCCTCTGATTGATCTTGGGATAAATTTATCATATAAAAGTGATACTATTTTTTTTGGTTAATATAAAAGTGATACTATATTCACTACATGCATACTTAATGTTTACTCTTTTTTATTTTATTTTATTTTATTTTATTTATTTATTTTTACATTTATCTGATATTATATAACCCTGCTCGATTCAAAAAATGCTGGCATTGAATATTCTTTTTCCAATAAAATTTAATAAAATTTAAACACCTGGAATATCATTTTTCTATCATCCGGATCGGACTAATATATGTCCTATATGATTTCCCTATCATATAAACAGGGACAACGTGTAGAATCAATAGATTATGTTATGTTGTCCACCAGACCAAAT
The DNA here is from genome assembly GCF_003576645.1 of Ipomoea triloba. Lineage (NCBI taxonomy): Eukaryota > Viridiplantae > Streptophyta > Magnoliopsida > Solanales > Convolvulaceae > Ipomoea > Ipomoea triloba. Next base: position 9,181,378 of record NC_044919.1, on the reverse strand, counting down.
TTTGTGAGGAAAATAATGCAAATTGGGAATTGTATTCTTAGTACTCCTCTTGGCCTAGAGAAAGAGATCAATGTTAAGCTCACATGGCACCTTAAGATTCAAAAATCTTGTTGTTTATAATGTACGTAGAAGTTGCATGTGCTGCCCAATTAACTCCTATTGCTCAAGCTTCTACTACGTATAAAAGTCCTTTCACGTTGTTCTCAATCCCTTGATGCTTATGCTCTTGCTATTGATTGAGAAACTTTGTTGTTGTAAAGTCGTGCTGCTTTGACATACTTAAGTTATACATCACCTTATAGATTCGTTTTGCTTGCAAATTTTCTTGTTGTCTATAAAACTTTTGTTGTTTGTGATAGAGCATCTACGTCAGCCTCCAAACTCCTCCTTTTGTATAGTCTTGTTACTATGTAGAATTGTGCTACTATTAACTATTGCTCTTGTTGTGTTGAACTTCCTTTGAATTTGAACTCAACAATTTTACAACTACCAATGATTAAATTTAACTATATATATATATATATATATATATATATATATATATATATATATATAGGATTGCGTTCAAATGAGAACAGTACGCTCAAGAGAGAATTGAGAACGCTTTGTAGCGTGCCATGTATCCAGATGTAGTTGCACCTAAAGTTATAACTAGGTGCACTTAGGTGCATGAATGTTAATAAAGTAATTAAATTACTTGCACTTGTAAGTGAAAATAGGTGCACAAGTGCAAGTAAAATGTATTACATGTGCAAGTAAATTGTATACTGAGCATCAATACTAAGTGCACCTAATGTTATAACTAATTGCACCTAACGGTATAATTAGTTGCACCTAAGTGCACGAATGTTAACAAGGTAAATTACTTGCACTTGTAAGTGAAAATAAATATACTTGTAAGTGATTTTACTTGGCACTTTTAAATGTGTACCAACTACTTGCACTTATAACACATTTATTTGCACCAAAGTTTGAGTTATTTACAAAAATGCCACCGCGTCGTTTTTCTAAAATTACATCTGATTCGTTAACATGAACACGTGGACGACTGTGGATCGTTCTTATTTCTCTCTTGGACACTCGTTCTCATTAGAGCGCGCCCCTATATATATATAAAATTTTGGGAAGTATCTATCCTAAGTTACACTTTGACCCATCAAAATTTAATTAAATGTACCCCTAACAGATTGTACTTTGCGTTTTCAAAAAAAAAAAAAAAAAAACAGATTGTACTTTGCATGCACAACATTAATTTTAATTTGACCAGATTCATATACTATGTTATATGCTACCTTGAAGACAACAGATCCCAGGGACTGTAAATGGAAAACGTGAAATCTTACCCTCTGATTATTCTACCGGCCGCTCCAAGGTTGACAATGTCACAAGCTAAGCTAAGCACCTTAATGACTCTCTTCTTTTGATTCACCTAACTCTGCGCCATGCAAGAATGCTACTCTCGAGATTGTTAGGGTTGATTTTAATGTCTCCCATGCATTTAATTTACTCTCTTCTTTCAATTCAATTTTCCCAACTGTTGCCTACCCTTCATTCTCGCTATAAATACCCACCGTCTCACCTCTACTCTCTCCATCACGAGATCAAGTTAATTAGGTTCTCTTTGAGTAGTGAGTGAGAGAGAGAGAGAGAGAGAGAGAGGAGAAATGGCGAAAAGTTTGTATGTAATGTTTGTGCTTGCAGTGGTGGTGGCGCATGCGACGGCGCGTAACATTCCCGATGCTAGCGCCGCCGTGAAGCCTGGCGGCACGCAGGATCTGACGGTGGGCCCGAAAGGCTTGGAGCCGGCTACGGCGCCCGGCGCCGGCGTGGATGACAAGAAGAACCTTATAGTTGGCGGCGTTGGAGGCTGGGCTGGGGTCGGCTACGTGCTTCCGGCCATCGGCGGCGTGGCCGGTGGAGTTGGCGGCGCAAGCGGCTTGGGTGGGGCCGGCGGGCTAGGCGGCGCTGGCGGCGGGATTGGTGGCGCAAGCGGACTTGGAGGAGGGATTGGCGGCGCGAGTGGACTTGGCGGCCTCGGTGGCGCGAGTGGACTTGGAGGGCTTGGCGGCGCGAGTGGACTTGGAGGGCTTGGTGGCGCGAGTGGACTCGGAGGGCTTGGTGGCGCGAGTGGACTCGGGGGGCTTGGTGGGTTTGGTGGCGCGAGTGGAATCGGTGGTGGAATCGGCGGTGGGATTGGCAAAATTATTCCATAGAGTTTCAAAGCTTTAAAATGCGTTATTTGGTGTTACGTTGGTTGATCGATCTTTTTAGTTAGTGCCTTTGGATTTTTCATGCATGCATGTTGTGTGTCTACGTAACTAGCTAGTATTATATATTAGGTTGTGCCGTGTTTTATTTCCAGCCTCACGTACTCATGTAATTCCCGTTTGAAATTTATTACCAACTTTTAATTTATAATTGTTTTCATGATGAACTGTTTAATATCTTATGGTTTAAATTTCGTAGATCAAGGTATATTTGTATAATCTTTAGCTCTTAAGCATATTAAATCTGGTCCACATGCATTTTGCATGAAAACAATGCTATATATATTATGGTAATTTACACGAATTGGTTAATCTCATTCAATTTAATTTTTTAGTTATTTTTTTAAAATATTTTTTTAATAATTTTAAATTTGATTTTTTAATGTTTAATATATATAACTTTTAGTTTGATGTAGTTTTTAACTATATAAATTTTATATACTAACATTAAATTAAATAGTACAAAAAGTTGACTTGTAATAAATTAAATAACTTTAAGGCTTTAATTTACTAATCGAACTATATATAAAAAATATAATGCAGGAGGTAATTAATAAATAGTTCACTTGGCAATCAAATAAAACATTGATCTAGTAATTAATGGCATGTCAATAAGTAAATGTTATGAGTTAAGTTAGAAAATTCATGGGGATAGATAGGATAGTCCAATGAATCCAATAACCAAAATAATAAGTACAAAGATAGAATAGGCTAAATACCTCGTGGTTTAGTGACACCCGATTTCACCTCACATGGAATGGAGTGGGTTCGAATCACAGAGAAGGCGATATTGACTATTTTTTTTTAAATTGACTTAAAATATGCTAGTCAGGGGTTCATTGCTTATATTCTGTTTTAAAATACGCTAGTCGTGGTTTATTTTAAAGTTTCTGGGGAAAACATGTCCTGTAATTTAGGGATTTGGGTTGAATAATAATAAAAGTAATAATATTTAATTTAAAAATATTTTAAGTACTACTAATTCTACTTGGATTGACTATTTAATAATAAAAATATTAATGTTTAATTTAAAAATATTTTGAGTATTTTTAAGTTAATTCCCTACCTAGGCACTTCAAACTTAGCTTGCTACTAATTAAGCTACAAACTACTTGGTAAATAATTAAAAATATGTTTAAGTTAATATCCACGTAGTGACAATGTGACATGCATGGTAATCTGTTGAGGTCATGAGGAAGGGATTAACCTGCTATTTGGTATAATTGAACAAATTTGATTATTTGAGGGATCTATTTACATATCTACGTAGGGGTCTGGTTGCATTTTTGTGTTCGAGATATATTTACCACAATCGCTTTGTTTTATATGGCGAATATATCTCCCTCATTAGGCTTGGCTTTCTTTCTAAGCGTGTGATCGACTCTCGAATGTAGGGGATCTCTTTGATGGCCAATTTGAACGTTTTTTCAAATGTTTATAAAAAGGCAAAAACATTAACCAAAAAAAAAAAAAAAGGCAAAAGCTTTTGTGAGGCCATCTCACCGTGAGATGGATCGGTTTAATGTGAAAATGTAATACTTATATGCACAAATGTAAAACTAATTAGGAATACAATGTTAATTACTTATATGGAAAAATGTACATAATATATATATATATTTTTTGGAGAAATGTAGTATTTTTACATTTTGATTTAAAAGTATTATATTTTTCCTTATAAATAACAAACAATTGCCAACAATACTTATTAGGGAAATGTAATACTTTTGATGAAAAATATACTATAATATTTTTATATCAAATGTAAAAGTATTACATTTTTTCTCAAAGGTATTACATTTTTCATTATAAGTAACAAACACTTTATTTTTTATTAGTATTATATTTGAGCATATTTTTTTGATAATATTATATTATATTTGAGCATATAAGTATAACATTTGCACATAGAGTTAATATCCAATTTGGTTCTTCGATTATTAGGATTTCACAATTTTGATTCTCGACTTTCAAACTTGCTCAATTTTATCCACAATTATGTAAATATTACTTAAAATAGTCCGTTGTTCAAACCAAAATAGTTTTGATTAGTACTATTTTGGTTAATAATTGTATAATTGGGGATGAAATTGAGCAAGTTTGAAAGTCGATAACCAAAGTGATAAAATCCTAATAGTCGAGGACCAAATCAGGTATTAACTCTTTACACATGATAAGTATGACATTTTCATGTTGATCCAGTTCAATTCGATTCGACTCACAAATTAGGATCATTGAGACGATCTCACACAAGTGTGACTTGTAAAATAGCCAAGTCAGTCAAAAGTCACGTTTCCAAAAGGTAAGAAATAGTGGGTCCACTGCGGAAATACATATAAGTACAAGGGTCAAATCCATAAATACCACTTAATTTCCGCATCACTCCATTGGCGGGAAAATGAAACATATCTACGAAATGGGATACTTCTGCACAGAGCGATAGAGAGATTGAGCGCGAGAGTGTTGAGAGAGAAACAGTGCGCAAAACCTCCCGGGAGAGAAAATGGCGAGCAGCTCAAGCTCAACTTCAGGTAGAGATCTCCATGGCATTCTCGAAGCCATTAAATCTTCAGAGGTCAGCTGTCTTCGAATCCTTATTCGAATTTCTGTTTTGATTCTATTTAGTCTATCAATTAGATCTATTTTTTTCACACTGGTTCTGTATTTTATATGTTTTTGAATTATTTTTACTATTAAAATTGATATCTAGGTTTTTCAGGGATTAATTCTGTAATTTCTATATTTATCAATTCTATAGGTCTTCTAGTTTGGTGTGAAAAATGCATACTTTACTAATTAGTATGTGTTTAGTCTCAGAGGAAATTGAGGAAAATTGTAATGTTTTCGGTATTTCGTCATTTTTCTTTTTCATTTTTCATTTTAACTGATAAGTGATAAGGAGTAAAAATTTTCTTCGAACATAGTACTGGACAAAATGATGTTTCAGATACACTATATACTAACTTATCCAATAATGTACATGAAATTTGTCCAACTATTCCTCTAATCAGTAATTGTTTAAAGAAGTTTAAGTTGCTTTATGCTTGGTAAGCATTAATAAGCATTAAGCAACATATATGTTTGAATAGGAGCAGAGTTAAAACTAAATATCTGTTTGTTAAAAACTAAGGATAGATAGAGAATATTAAACCTGAACAAAGTATAGCTATCATACTTCTAGTTGCAGAACTTGCTGTATTATTGCTGCTAGTGGCTTTAAATGAAAGCAAGTGAATGGAGCTCTTTATTGATATTTATGTATGCATTTTTTTCTCTCTCTCTCTCTATCTATGAGGTATATTTGTAATTTTGTACCACAGACTTTTAGAGTTGGGTTTGGCATACCTTCTGACACTATCTAACCTGATATAACATGCATTTCTTATCGTTTAGGTTTTTTTTGGTCTCCAATCTCCTCTCTCCCCTCCTAAAATGAAAAGAAGTGATAGAGAACCTCTAGAAGTTATTATCATGTTATTGTGCAGTTGTCATGGTTAATCTACTTTGCACCCTAAAAACGTCTTCTTTTATCTTAACAATGCTACAACTTGGAGCATCACTTCATATTACACCAGAATCAAACTGTAACCTCATCTTGCTTTCTATACTTACAGGTTGTTGAGAATCGTGTTGAATTGCTTAATGAACTAGGGGAGTTAAATATAACAGAGATATCTGAGGTGGCATTCCTTGTAGACACTCTTCAAGTATCCAAACTATTGCAAAATTTCCTTTTTGTAATCTGAATTTACATGGAAACTTCTTTGTTCTATATGCACTTTCACTGGATATGAATAATTTTTTCATGCTGATGGCTAAGAATTTGTATTCAGACCTTTAGCTTTCAGTTCTGAGACTATATTGGTGTTTCATGGAATTATTTTGAAACTCAAATTCATTTGTAAAGTTGATCCTGAATGTCGTAGTCTCCTTAAGTTGTCTGAGTGGCAGTGACATAAGAAATTTGGGGAAACAATAGAAATGGACAGTACTACTCAAGTAGGTACATGGAAGACAAACAAATTTACAAGTTAATCCTCTGCTATTGCAACTCTGATTTGAAGTGAAAGTTGGGCCTATGATTGGGAAAGTCTGTCATGGCCAGCTGTTAATGTCTTTCTTTTCTATTTTTGGCTTATGTCTTTTCTTTTTGTTGGTCAATCTTGGTCACGTTTTAGGTGAGGTGTTGTGAGTAGGTTATAACACATCAAATGAGCAAAAGGTAACTAGCTGTTTAGTAAGATTATGGCTACTCCCACCATTTTCCAGTTATTTTAAAATATTCAATTATGTTAACTATTATGATTGTTAAAAATGTTCAATTAATGTTGTCGCTAGAAGTTACTGTTTTCCAGTCATTGGTATTTCCTCCTATGCCTCTTGGCTTAACTTTAATTATATCCATTTTTGTTACTATGCTTGTTCTGTACCTTAACATTCACTGGATACTCTGGGAAGATTTTACTTGTCTAGACATATCTCAGTGCACACTAAACAAGACCATTTTGCATGTTGCGGCAAAATATCTAGATTTGGATATATCTGGAAGTTTGGGGCAAATTCTGGGTTTAGGAGCAAAGGTGATTATTATTATTATTACTATTATTATTACTATTACTATTATTATTATTATTATTATTATTATTATTGTTATTTTCATTCTGTAGATTTTTATTACGTTGTGTTTCTAAGAGTTCAAGTCTTTTAACATTTTGTTTCCTATTATTAGGCTGCCATGTGGTGTAGAAAGCATCTTAAGATGACAGTTATGTCAGCTACTCAGGATTCACAAGAAGAACATGACAACCTATTTTATCAGGTTAAAAGATTCTTGCGGTTGATGTGGTTTTGAATTTGCAACCATAGAATAATGTTTCCTTTCTCTTTTGACATGCATCATGTTATCTCAGTTGCTTTTGGATTTGCTGGGCTACGCTGCCTCTGGTTTTTCAGCTTTAACCAGATACCCTATTTCGGTTAACAAGGGCTTGATGACTGCTGTTGAGAATTTCATTTTGGAGCAATTAAACCTGATAAAGGATTGTATTTCAGAGATAAAGGTATTTACTTTTGTGGCTCTTCAACATTTCTGCTCAGCTGCCATTGTCACCTTGCTATGCAATGAGCTAGCCATTGTCTTTGCACCATGATACATTTATGACACAGATCAGACTTAGAACCACTAGTGTGCAACCTAATATATCAACTAAAGTCTATATTATCACATTACTGTCTGATCCTTGTATCACCCTGCTACTGTAATAAAGGATATTCCTTCCATTTGGATGTTTAGTAGTGTCTATGTTCATACATTTAGTTAGCTAAAGACGTTAATTATTATCCTTATATTCACACTAATTTAAGTTTGTTTAACTGGGGCACTGGGCTTATCTTTTGCTTGATTAATAAAAAATAAATGGGGGAAAAAGTGGTTGCACCTTTTCTTTTTAAGGATTTTGCTTGATTATCTTAATGTTTATGTCTATAAGTAGTGTATTTGGTCTGTTTTCATAATCAGAAGATAAATTGCTTGTCATTTGGATTTTGTGATTCTCAAATAGGCACTTTGTGTATTTGGGTTGGAAGTGCAAAAGGTGGTGCAGGAAGTCCTTGATGCTTTGATACGGCTATGCAGGGTTTATTCTGACAACATAGATTGGAATTCCTGTCATCTAAGAGCAGATAGAGATACAAGTGTAGTAGGTGTTCAAGAGGCTGATAGCACAGATCATGTTATCAATGTAATCAAACTTTCAATTGAGAAACTGTGTGAATTAGGCATCATTGCAGGTAATAATGGTGGAAGTTCTGTGAGCTTACTAAATTTGTCATGGAAAGGTGTAGTTAGCTTGCTTCAGCTTGGCAAGGGTGCTTTAGCAGAAAAGGTGGATATAGCAGGCACCATCTTGAGCCTGGTTTCACTTGCTAATGCATGTTTGAAAATTGCAGCCGAGGGATGGTCTTCCCCACAGAAAGAACCAATCTCTTTTGTAGAAGCCAAAAGAATATTCCTTCCGGTTAAGTTTTATCTGATTAATGCTGTAAGAATTATCTCCCAGTACCCAGCCCAAGCCTTTTCGGTGTTCAAAGATATTACTCTTTCTGTTGTAAAGATCTCAACCTTCAAAATCTTACTGTGTAAAGATGAACTTCTGAAGTTTGCAAGTGAAGCAATGTTAGAAATACTGGAGCCTACATCCTTGCATATTCTTAATTCTCTCCTGATTTCTGCCCAAGTGCAACCAGAGCACAAATTCCAACTTTTGGACTGGCTGTTTGGGGACGGATGGGATTCAGATGATGTGGTTTCACCTAGTGATGGTGGGGTTGATGCAATGAATGCTATTTTTTGCACTAGTTCTGATGCCATGCATGGTGGAAAAGTTCTGTTACCTGGCCGGGTAATTGTATTTCTTAATTTACTGAAGAGTGCTCCTGATATTGAAAATGATGTAAGAATGGTGATGGCCAGAAAACTAGGATGGTTATTGGGTACATTTGTAGATGAAGATATATATTCTTTGATTCTCGCCTTGCAAATTCCTACCGTCTGCAGTTCAGCTCAAAAGCAAGAAGTGACTTATGAACCTATATTCCACTTAGTACTCCATGCATTGAAAACCTTCATGATAACTGCTTCTTCAAGTTCGGCCTGGTGTGATGTAGAGCATTTCCTGCTTGAGAATTTTTTCCATCCCCACTTTCTTTGCCATGAAGTCATTACTGAGCTTTGGTGTTTTATTTGTCGACATGCTGAGAAAGATATAGTGAATGACATTATTGATAAATTGTGCTCATTATTGAATTATTTGGCATCTCCTGAATTTGTAGTTATTCCTGACAGTGCAGTGCGAAAAGTTGCAAGGTTCATTTGCACGCTTGTTAACTGTGGTTCTGAATCAATGGCAGATAGAATTTTTTCTTCAGTTCTTGGCAATAGCAGACCTCACTGTTCATCAAGTATGTACTTAGCGCTGCTCATGGAGGGTTTCTCTCTGGATTTGCTTTCAAACAAAATGAGGACCACAGCAAAACAACAAATTGTTGTGGAATATTTTGAATTCCTGGATGCATTTGAGGATAAATTACCAAGGGAATGTGGCTCTGGTGTTTATGGTGCTCCAGTTTTCGCTTTATCGGCTGTGTTACAATCTTGGTAAGTAATATGCTTTTTTGAAGCAAAATATATTAGACTGATTTAAGAATCAGTACCGATATGTTTCTGTGACTTGCTAGTGTACAGACTCCTATTTGCCCTTCAGTTATATTCTTACTATTTTTCTTTATGGCTTGTGCATCTGTCTTTCAGTGCAGTCAGTATATCTGATACAGAAATGAAGACTTCAAAATTCCTAGTAGCAGTGATTCACAAATTCTATAGCTCTATGGACAGCCCAGTAAAGGAAGATTACAGAAGGCTTCTGAGCGAAACATTAACTATCATCTCCAAAATAAAGAATTTGTATTCATCTGATGGGATGGAGGTAGTAATTTTGGAGCTTCAGAATCTTTTTATCTCAAGCCCAGCAATGTCAAATAGTCAATTGTTTGTATGCAAACCAAACCTGTCATCCTTCATGGCTGGCCTTGGTTACATTGAATTGGCAGATGGGGAAGATAATGCAATGAGTGCAGCTGTAAGGGAGCTTTATTGTATGCTACTAAGAGAAAGGCATTGGGCATTTGTTCACTTAGCAATGGTGGCTTTTGCATTTTTCGCTGCCCGTACTACTTGCAATGAGCTTTGGAGATACGTGCCACCAGATGCTGCTCTTTCGTTTGATTTGGATCCAGGAAATGAAGCGGATGAAGAGAGGTTTATGTCAGAGTTAAAGGTCTTTCTTGAGAAGGAAATGCCGTCTCAAAAGGCAAATTTGCTTGATTATCAGCTTGCAATGCTCAGAAAGGATGGACAGATGTTGAAAGAGATTGTAAGAAAGACAAAGGAAACCAAAACAAAAACTATACCCTGTGAAGCAATGGAGGTTGATAATGAGAAACAATCTAGTAGGAAAAGGAAATTGCCAGATGGAATCAGTGAAGGAATGGAAATGCTGCAGAATGGGCTGAAGGTTATGGGTGATAGCGTTTCGACATGGCAAAATAACCAGTTCGACTCCATCGAAACTCATGAAAATTTCTTGAAGCACATTTCTCAACTGAAAGACGTGATCACAAGCTTGGCTGGCTTAGCCGGAACTGGTTAAGTACTCTCTTCCTCATTGCAGTATGTTTCTCATTTTCTTTAGTTGCATTGCATTTAAGGTTGCCATGGAATATTGTGTTTTTGCACCAAAACGTGAACAGAAAATGCAGAATTGTGTACAGTGAGAAGGAAACGTTGAAACAGAATAGAATATGTCGTCAATACGGTGTAATGGCTAACTTGTTCGTTTGAACTGCGTTGTGCTCAAAAGAACATTATTTTAGATTTCTGAGTTCTGGCCCTTTTCTTGAAATTTGAGTTTTTCTCGACCTGTCGGAGACCATCAATTAATATTAATTTATTAACGAGGTAAACCCCACTCCTCACTATGTGAGTATGTGGGTAAAGCCCTCGCCCTGTGACCCTAGCCGGCAAAGAGCCACAAGGAGGTAAATCAGCCTAGGTTACCCATAGCTGACCGGCACAAACTCAAGGGCTTGAGGTTCGAACCCACGACCTCTCGGCTGCAGGTGTAACTCTCTTACCACTTGAGCTGCCCTTACGGGCATCAATTAATATTAATTGATCGCATGTATGGTAGTGTCCATAATACTACTACGTACATAGGAGCTCAAATAGCGAACACATGAGAGTCACCAACCTCCATTACTAAAGAGGTCAAAAGAGACTAGCGTCTCATCCTCATTAGGTGGACAAAAAAAAAAAAAAAAAAAAAAAAAAAAAAAAAAA
>NC_044919.1:9155880-9169137 GCF_003576645.1 Ipomoea triloba | reverse complement strand
AAAAAAAAAAAAAAAAAAAAAAAAAAAAAAAAAAAAAAAAAAAGGAGGATAGGAATGACGCCCTATCCCGTCCCCCTCCTGATGACTCAAACACCATAAAAAAAAAAGCACATTCTATTTTGACAAAAAGTTTACATTGATAGTGGAATCACATTTATTATTTTATACATTCTATACTTAACAATTACATAAAGTAAAAATAAAATGTATTAATCTCAAAAAGGTCATATCTCGTATCAAATATTGAATCAAATTGATTTTTTTTTTTGGTAAAGACGACGTTACTCCAAATGACAACTATATGATTCTTCAAACTATGGCTCTGCTTGCAAAAGTCCCATTAGCTCATGGTCCAGAGGGTGGTCCAAAATCCTTGTTCCCCAGTCACTGATCTGATCGAGATTAGCAAGGTAGTCATCACATCAAACTCTATTAGCACAAGAGTTAATATTGGCTCAAACCCACCACCTCCCGTATAAAGGGAAGGGTTTGATGCCACTGGACTACAAGGTCCTTGGCTCAACACACACACACACATCAATTATTAAGATTCATTTGATATCTCATATCCTTGTGAATTTAATACACTCTACTTTTTTCTTCAAAAATACACTCTACTTTTACTAATATATATATATATATATATATAAAATTTCATATCAATTTAATTTAATTAAACTTTGTATTGGCCAATATGGAAACATATTAATAAATCAAATATGATGACACAATATCATCAAATTGTTATTATACATATAAGATTCATATCATACCATATCCACATATTCCAATTCCATCGTACAAAATGAATAGTGTCAAAGGAATTATATTGCTTGTCCTTTCATGTGCCATAAAGCACAGGGTTTTGATAACATAGGACTGTATAGAATTATTCTTCTTCCAATTCAACTTACTATACATGATGTTATGTAATATGTTGGGATAAACCTCAAGTAGTCAACTTCTTGTGATATGATATGCATGCCATGTTCTTGGATGGTTTTCACAGCAACAACCTAAGGATTACATTGTGTCTTCAAATAGGGTAGGCATCATCCAGGTTACATACTTTGTGTTACTCTGATCTTCGACAACTTTGAAATGAATTGAAAAAGCTATATACACGTGTCTATGTTTAAATATATAGAATTATTTGGATCACACAACAACAATACTTCCTAAAAAAAAAGGTGAAATATAATAATAGTCCACTGAAGTTGGATACACCATAAGATAACATACCAACGAATGCACCGCATAACTTTATTCAGTAAATGTTCAAAGTTTGTAATATTTACAGCAATCTATGGATTGATCAATTAATAAATAAATAAATAAATATATATATGTCAACTCAAATGCGGATATGTTTTAACGCGCGGCCGCATCATTAGTTATGCAAAAAGCATCAATAGTGTTAGAAAACGCACAACAAAGAAATGCATCAATGCACTAAAAAACGCACTATTAGGTACATATTACCATAAAACGCACTATTAGGTACGCATAAACGCACTACATAGTGTTCGAAAACGCATCATTAAGTGTGGTGACTAGTGAGGTATGATGCATTTTTTTGGGTGAGTGGTGCGTTAATACATTTCTTTGTTGTTCGTTTCCTAACACTAAATAGTATTTTTTTACATAATTAATTGTTGCGACCGCACGTTAAGACATGACTACATTGGAACTTGGCCCAACATATATATATATATACACACACAATAGTTAAAATTTGATGTCCCACTTTTTCTCTCTAATTGTTAAGATTTGTTATTGGGATTGTTCTTTGAGTTTGAATGCTATTGTAGGTGATAAGATGACGTATCTTTCCATCTGATGTTGTCGCTAATTTGAAAAGAAACGAAGCTGATCGTAATCAAAGGAAGATCAAAATTTTCATTCACCTTACGTTGATTTGAAATAATAATAATAATAATAATAATAATAATAATAATAATAATAGTTAATTTCAATAATGGTCTTCACTATTGATATTTACTAATTTTTATTTTCGACTTTCCATTGAGACATAAATGATCATTGATCATTGAATTTTACTAATTTTATCATCGACTTTCAGTTTGATCATATATGGTTTCTTGACTATTGATTTTAATTTGTTCCAAATTTAATCATTTAGTTAAATTATCAAATTTAGTAAACAATAAATTTAAAGATAATAATGTAAAATTTTAGTTCTTTACATTCCCACTAATATATGATGAACCCAATGTATTAGGGTGTGTTTGGTTCGCACATGAGAATCGGAATCGGTATGAGTTTCAAATACTTGGTAACGGTAATGAGTTTTGGTGAAAGTATTTTGCATGTTTGGTAGTAGGGTGGAATGAGAATGATTATTAATAGTTGGGGAAGAAAGGAGGAAGAAAAATGAAACCTTATTTCATTAGGGTATGGGTTTTCCCATTAATGGGGTATTCCAAGCCCATAGTAGTATTCTAAAAACCTATCAACCAAACAATAACAATCACTTTGATACCCATACTTTATTCCTAAACCCACCAACCAAACACACCCTTAAGTTTATAAATCCAATTTGCTCATCTCAACAAAAGTCAATTTTTACATTATTATCCTTAAATTTAATGTTTACTAAGGGTATGTTTGGAAACTCGGAAAATGATTTCTCCGGGTTTCTAGTGTTTGGGAGAGGTGGACAATTGAAGTCAACATAAAATGATTTCCTGTCAAAGGGAAAATAGCTTAGTTTTTCTAGAAAATGACTTTTTTTTTTTTGGAAAGTCATTTTCCGGATCCAACTGCTTCTTCTTCTTGGCTTCTTCCGAGAATATTTCCTCGACTTTCTTCTGACAATGCTTCCTCGACTTTCTTCTGTCATCCTATACTTTCTACTTTGACTGGTTTCCGATGAAATTAGACTAGTTTCCGTAAAAAATCAGTACAAATTGTTATTGGAAAAAAAAATAGCTGGGCGAAACATAGCTGTTGTCAAAATTTTTTTTAGTTAACAATTAAACTTTTAATTATACAATTAGATTTATTTTTCAGAAATGAATCAAACACACAAACAATTTTATAGAATGCGATCAAAGACGAAAAATGAAAATATTTTATGAAAAATGACTCATTTTTCAGAAGTCATTTTCCTTGTTTTCAAACACACCCTAAATAAATATTTAACTAGATGGCCAAATTTAAAACAAAATTAATAGCCAAGGGACCATTTATGATCAATTAAAAGTAGAAAACAAAAATTAGTAAGTGTCAAATTGTCAAATTTTTAAACATCGATGATCCAGCCTCATGCATATAGTCTTAATTAAAAGATTTTTTTCCTTTCTTATCCAATCTAGGAGTGCATATATATAGTCTATACATTTTACATTTTTTTTTGATGAGATATGCATTTTACATTTTGTGTAAAACTAAACTGTAATGAAATACAATATAATGTTGACAGCAAGAACATACATCATATCTTAAGAAATGGAAGACAAAGGATGAAAATTGAAAACACAAGATCTAATCTGATCGATCTCCCATCCAGCATATAATAATAATAATAATAATAATAATAATAATAATAATAATAATAATAATATGAACAGTCTTAATCAAATCTCTTATATATCTGATCGACATTCTATGTTGTCTGTTATTACTACAGGGTGGTGGGAATGAAACAGTGCTGCTAATGGTGACACCCACTGCTGCTATCTATATATACATTATATTGGTGCACTTGTGAAAAGAATGGTGCACAAATTTTTGTCTAAATATATTCAATTTACACTTATATATATATATAATAATAACAACAACAATAATAATAAGGGTGGATCTCTTGTAAAACTGTCGCACGGATCCATATTCTTGAGTCATGTTAGGTTAAAAAAAAATTTTGGTAAACCCACCAGGTCCTTCTCCGTCCGTATAACGGTCCAGGGAAATTGTCAAATTTTTCCCCACAAAAATAACTCACTTGCCACTTGAGCTATCCCATTAGAAGAAAAATAAAGGTTAAATTATTAAATCAAATGAATGGTTCAGATTGTTTAAATTTGTATTTTTCCTTTATATTACCAAATTTATCCTTAATTATTAAATTACTAATAAGAAAGGTCTTAGGTTAGTTCGAACCACATTCGAATCAAATTTGGCATAATTAAGTTTCTAACTCTATTTTACTCTTATTAAATTAAATAAATTAGTAGCTACAAAAAAAATGATACATATGTATTTCTTTAATTTACAATTATATGTCTACAATGCCTTTATTTGAAAAAATTATTCATTATCAATAAATTAAATTAAATAAGAGAAATAATGTCATTAGTTATATTGTCTTTATTTTTTCCAATGCAAAGACTCTTTACATTCAAATTCATCAATTAATATTCATTACATTGTCCATTATCTTCTTTTTATACTATCTTGTAATTAAATATCAAAGTTGTAATACAAAATAATGGTATATATTTATTTACCAAGTATTTTATTAATACCATGAAAAAAATAAAAAAGAATACTTTGAAGCGAATCATATTAACTACTTGGGGGATTTGTTGACAATGAAAGTATTCAAATAACACAACAGATTGAAGCGAGAAACTAACTTGTAATATCTTTGGACTACATCATATTTAAAATGTTCAAATTTTTAGTACTTTATCTAATTTTATTCCTTAAACTATGAATTTCTTTATCCACAATATATAACTCATTCAACAATAATGGTTGAACCAAATGAACCCCGAGCATAACACCTAAAGGAAAATCAATAACTTCGTACATCATAATCTCATTGCATGACATTGTCATCTATGCTACATTGCTACCAATAGTAACCCAATTGCAAATAACACACTACCAACAAAAGGAAGAGGACAAATAGTGAAGATGAAGACAATGACAATGTTACTCAAAAGAGAATTAAAAATACTTAGAAAAATTCAAATTAAAAATAGTATTTATTTAGACTATCGTTTTTAGACCAAGTATTTAGACTATCGATTTTACAAAGTTGTAAATATTTATTTTAGTGACAATTATAATGAATTTCCTATGTTATATTAAATTCATATATTTTGAGTTATATATTTAAATATTGAGAATTAACTTCTCATTGACGTTGAGAATTGGTACACATTGGGAATTAACTTCTCATTGACTTATTATCCATTTTGGTCATATAATATATTAAATTAAATATCTCCCTTAGGATAACTTAAATCCACTTCTACCTAACCCAAATTTAATGGGGTGTTTGGTTGTAAGGAGGAAATTAATAAGGGGGGAAAGAATTGCAATTCCATATGAGATGAATAGCGTGGAATAAAGTGGAACTTAAATTCTAGTATTTGATTTGCAGGAATAAAATTACTCAATTTCAATGTTTGATATTTACGAAAATTGGAAGGTAATAAGTAGTATAAAGATCAAAATGCTTATACTTGTTGTTGTTGTTGTTGTTGTTGTTATTAAATAACAAGTAAATTTGAGTCAAAACTATAATGCAATGCGCCGATGCGGTTGCATGTTATTTGGAGACTTTTGGATATAAACTTGTATCACAAAACATATTTAATTAATAGCTCTCAAAATATACTTAACCATGCAACGTTAAACTTTATAAGCTCAAATCCAAAAAATTTCATAAAAATAAAAGTATACAACTTAGTTAAACATAATAAAATGTTAAACTTGTTAATTCCGTCTTGCCATAATTTATCTCGAAATGCAATTATTTTTTAATTAATTAATTCCGTCCTAATAAAAGTTTGCTACATTAATACAAAAAATTAATTAAAAATTCTATAAAATACTAACGTGACTGTACTAAAAAAAAAATTTAATAATAACATATCGCGTTATAGTTAAATCAAATTTTACGTGTTGATAAAATAATCAAATAATATCACATTACTTAAACAATTTTGGTACAAAACATTAAGATGTGTTGATTTGAGTTATTTAACCTCAAGAATATGAATATTGTTATAAAGTTATATTTCGTCCCCCACTGGAAGATATTTCTGACTCCGTCCCTGACTTGGACTACACCCATAACAAATTAATTACAAATTTATAGGATTAAGACAATTCATATGTAGTAGTTCATGATTCTAAACGATTTTAATATGTAATATTTATCATATATCCCGCTCATTTATGATATAGGATTTGATATTAAATAATTCGATAAAAAAACATACTTTTTTCAATTCAAAGTGAAGGAATTATTGATTATTGTTCCAATATTAAAATAATAATTATTAAATTACTTAATTTCCAATATTGTGAATAGGGTTACGTTCCACCCAAATTATTATATATAGTGTTCACAACATGAGAAACCTGTAATAGAACTCTGAGAAAAAAGATGATGAAGAAGAAAACGCAAAACATTTTGCTGTTGATAGTGGGCATGGCGACATACATAGCCCTCATTGCATTATCCACGCAGCCAGATTCCTACTTCGGCAATGTCTATGGCGTTCACATTATCAACGGCTTCACCAACAACTCGTCGCTGCCGCTGGTGGTGTGGTGCAATTCCGGCGACGGCGACGATATCGGCGGCCGCGCGTTGCAGGAGAGGGACGATTTCAGTTGGAGCGTGAAGCCCACGCTCTGGACCAACTTCCTCTTCTCTTGTACCATGAAGTTCGATCGGCAACGCCGCAAGTTCGCCGCGTTTGCCCAGGGCCGTGACGTCAGCCGCTGCAGCGCTACGCGGCGGTGCTTTTGGCTCGTCAAGGAAGACGGGTTTTACTTTAGCGTTGACGGGATTAATTGGAGAAAAGATTTTTCTTGGATATGAAAGATGTGATATTGCCTATATGGCAATGAAAGATTCAACAGAAAAAGAAACTGTTTTTATCTAGACTATAATTTCCTTATATTTTTTAGCAAACTTTTTTTTTTTTTTTTCCATCTAAGGATGTTGGATTTTGATTCGATTTTGCAATTAACTATAAAGATACGATTTTAATGTTTATAAAGAAAATCGGATGGGAGTATAATAGTTACGTTATACAACATACATTAATTTAACAGATACACGGTGAGCAGATTACTGATGAATATATGAAATCAGTCATTATACCGTGGACCATGGTCCACAATGCATGGTGCACCATGGATCATGGTTGATACTGCAGCTGTGTTGAAAGGATATTGTAGTTGTGTTGAAAGGATACTGCAGTTGTGTTGAAAAGGAACTACAGTTGTGCGGAACAGAGGCCATGTCATTCATCTGAAACTACAGTTGTGTTGAACGAATACTGCAATTGTGTTGAAAAGATACTGCAACTGTGTTGAACAGATGAACGACCTCTGTTCCATATAACTGCAGTTTCATTTCAACACAACTGCAGTATCTTTTCAACACAACTGCAGTATCCGTTCAACACAACTGCAGTATCAGTTATGATCATGGTCCATAATGCATTGTGGACGACCATGGTCCACGATATAATTTGCGATATGAAATACTATAGTTATAACTAGATTTGATTTATGGGTATTTTTGTATAATGATTTCATATTACTTTTTGAAGAAAAAAGGTACTCTTTTATTTTATTTTAATATATATAACTGTTTTTACACTCGAGTTATGATTGGAATCCTTTATTTATGGTATGATGTAGATTATTTTCTAGGGGTTTTGCATTATGGACAAAAAAATGTGTACGTCCACTTGCTTCTTAGGATATAGTGGACACTCCATTCCTTTTGTAGCATGGGAGAATAGGAAATGGACAAGACGTTAAGCCTGCAGGAAAATGATGTGAGACAATTAAGCTTATGCACACAACTAGTGACGCCCATTCCGGTTTTAAAGTAAAGAAACTGAACGTCAGCGATCGATAGTGCGAGAATTATGCTTAAAGTTTAGGAGAAAATTTATGCTTAAAGTGAACAAATCTCTTGTGTGTACCAATATTTAACTTTGTTTGCTGAGTTATTGAATTACATCATTTTAAATGCTCTGTCGAGCTGGGGTGTGAGGACTGAGGAGTCATTGGGTTGAGGATTCAATCTTTTGGGGAAGAAGTAAAGAAAATGAAGAATAGTTGTTACGTTACAAAACAAATCATACTAACATGCTGCCATGTCTGGTAGAAATTTAGAAACTTATTTTTATTGACAACAAAAATCATAATTACTGAAGAGTCAAATACATATTGTTACATCAAATATTTTAATTAGTAGCAAATGAGTAATCTTATTTTCTTATACTTGTGTTGTAGTCGACTTTACATTTTGATGGAGAAATGTTGAACTTAGATTTTCTAGGTCTCTGTCCAATAGTCATAAATTTTGGAACATATTTGGTGATTTAATTTTTTTGACGACTTTTATTGGTGGTCAGTGTTTTTTTTTTTTTTAACACAAACGGCTAGTGATTGGTAATATTAATGGGTATTTTTCTAAATTCTCAAAGCGGCTGAAAAAGTGGTTGGTAATCTAAGCGTTTGGTTGGAGGGAATTACAATCTTATTTCCACTTAATTCCCACCTAATTTCGAATGCAACTAAATTCCTTCGTTTGGTTGGAGGGAATTGCAATTTCACGGAATTGTAATTCCCTCATTTTCATGGAATTAGAATCCTATGGTCCCCCCTAGGATTTTAATTCCGTGGATTTTAGGAAGAAAAAAGATAATCTTGAGACAAAATTACCTTCCCATTTTTTAACTTAAAATTGATGTCTAACCTTTCCTTCCAAATTATAACGTGTATTATTTTTTGACTTCCATTTGTGTATATTCATTTAAATCTTTATATGCAACAACTATTCAAAATTTGGATTCTTTATATGCATTATTTATATATAACAACTTTCGTGTATGTTTCTTTAAATTCTTTATATACAACAATTATACGGAGTAACAATTTGTAAATTAATTTGTCAATTATAAATAATAATAACAATAATAACAACAACAAAAACAACAACAACAACAACAACAATGAGCATTTTGGACTTTATACTACTTATTCCCTCTCAAATCCCATGTGTTCATAAATATTTAGAATTTTTTTTTAAATACATACATATGCACTACATTTATCATACAAAATTTAAATGCTAATTTTTTAATTTCTAAATGTAAAATTTTAATTATAAATCTATTAATATAAATCTATACTATATATAAAAGTAAAATCCTCCTATTTCATTCTCCCGCCCAAACTTTTGTAATCAATTAATTAAATATTTTATTGGTCAAATAATTAATAAAGCTTATTTGGTAAGAAAATGTAAAATGAAAATTAACTAATATCTATTAATTGGTAATATTGTTTCTATATTCACGTATCAATATCAATACTATTAATAAAAGTAAAATTCTGCCCTTCAACTTTCGCGCACAAACTAATATTATTAAATAATTGATACAAAATTAATAAAGTTTAATTAGCTACAAAATTTTATTTCCCAAACTCTGAGAATAATTAAACCATTATAATTGTAAGAATAATGGAAACAAATTCTGCGTAATTTTATAAGAAAAAAATAATTTATTAATTATTATTTACGCTAATAATAATAATTCGAATACTTATATATACTTCTATATCTATACTACTATTAATAAGAATAAAATCATCAAATTCCAGCCCAAACAATAGTAAAGATAAAATTGAAAAGAAAAACTGACATTACTAATTGATTGAAAATATAAAAAGATACTAATCTATACTTCTATACTATATATAAAAGTAAAAATTAATTACGGAGTACAATTTCCTTTTTGAAAACTTTAAATTATTTAAACTTTAAAAAATAATTAAACATGGTTGTTAGATTTTTTATAATAATAATTAAAATAAATTCATTCAAATATGGAGGAGATTAAAAAACTAAATGCGATACGGTGAAAATGAATATACTTAAGGTATTAAAGTATAATTGCACATATATTAGTGTAATTGACTAATAATAATTGCCTAATAATTATTATGGTAATTATAATTAAATTATTTCTCAATTTCCCATATTTATTTTAGTAATAATATAATTACATAAGTAATATTACATATCGATCTTTTAAAGATAATTGTAGACAAATAAGTCATATATTATTCAATTAATTGAGTAATACTTTTGCACTAATCTTATAATCAAATAAATGTACACACCCAATATTAGAATTTTTGATAATTTCTCTTTATTTTTATTATCTAAATATATAATAAAAAAATGTAGCCATGCATCGCACGGGTAATTGGACAATTATTTGTTCTAATTCAAGCAATGAAAATATTAAAAAACATAATTGATACAACCAATTTCATCAATTGCGCTATTTAATATTCAATGTTATAATTTTTATAATTATATATCGATCTAAATATTCTTTAAATATTATAACAAATCAATTCCGTGCAATGCACGGGCGAAAATACTAGTTATTGTAATATAAAGACATCCCGGGAAACCCAATGGGGTAGCTCAAGTGGCAAGTGAGCTCTCTTTGTGGGGAAGAATTCCGGGAGAACCCGGGTTTGATTCCCACAAGTGACGATTCCCCCTGCTGTCCCGGGCGGGCATTTTATATATAATTATTGTTATTAAATAAATTCATGTTCTCAAAAGCCATTTTACATGTTACTAATGACCTTGTGGTTTAGTGGTACTAAAAAACAATTAATAATTAATTTTACAAAATACTTCTCTAGAAACAACTAATGCTACTAGTTGGTCAAGTCAATAAACACACCCAACTAAAGCACCTTGTGCTCAGATGTCATGTAGTGATTCTCTCATATGAGAGATTATGAGATCGAGCTTCAATGAATACGATATTAACTCTTTGTGCTTCAACATGTTGAGAGAGATTATGAGATCGAGCTTCAATGAATACGATATTAACTCTTTGTACTTCGACATGTTGAGAAAATATAAAGTTAATAATTACTAACTTATTTTAAAATAATAATTAGAGTTGTGTTTCAAAATAAGCTATTATTTTAAACAATTAACTATAACTTCTAAAATAACCTCAATCAAATGGAGTGTAAATTAAGAGATGATTTGCACCTAATAACAAGAATAATTGTGGTACTTCCCTCATCCAATTCAACAAGCGCACTCAAAGTATATAATAATTAATAAAATTCGCAAAAACCATGCAAAAGTAGGACATCTTTTTTGATATTATACAAAATTTTCAAGATCTGCTCTTTCTATCTGACAGCTACAAACCTACAAACATGATATCTTTAAACACTGTCACAATTATTATTTTCATTAGCATAAATTGTTTAGTTTAGTTCTGACAAGTGTTGATCTTATCCTAGGCGAGCAAAAAAGAATGATGACGAAGACCCAGATCTTTGATTAAGCTTTAAGCTCCCTGAAGGAACATAGCGTCCTAGTTATGAAATAGTCTGCGATTCAAGTTTTCTATAACATAGTTAAAAAAGTTGTTTCAATGTCTGACTGTAAGGAATGGTTTACCATTTCATTGATCGTTGATGTAAACGTTTTATATTATGAATTAATGGAATAACTACGTTTATCTTTAAAAAAAAACATTGTCACACTTATTATTCCAAAAAAAAAAAGAAGAAGAAGGGGGACAATATTGGCAGTCACAACACTAATCATTAGCACCCAAACTACTAAAAAGAAAAGAACAATATTGGCCTGGGTAGCTTGGCTTCCATCTCAACTCAGTTTTTTAGGGGAAAAAATCCCAAAAGAAATGCAACTTGCGCCATTTGCATTCTCCTGATAATTTTCTTTTTAGCGCTCTAAAAATGGATGCATTTCATTTTTGTCCTCTTCCCATCATGGGATTTCCAACTTGTGCAATGTTAACCTAGAATAAGCCAGAAAAACTAAAGGTATCGCACTTTGTATATATTTTATTACTTGTGCAAACATTTTATATATTATAATTTTTATCGTAGCTAGTATTATATAATTCAAGCTCAAGTTGTGATTGGTCAAAGATTCTTAAATCTCTTCCAAGTTCGATCTTGACATAAAGATTAAAGTGTCCATTTTTTAAAGAGTCACAATTGTGTAAGACCGTCTCACGGATCCTTATTTGTGAGACGGGTCGGGTCGGGTCGAAGCAATATGCAAATGTCATACTTATATGTGCAAACGTCATATTTATATGCTCAAATATAATACTAATCAAAAATACAATTTTTGTTACTAGTAATGTTGACAAGTGCCCCGTACTTATAAGGGAAAATATAATACTTTTGAGGAAAAATGTAATACTTTTAAATCGAAATGTAAAAGTATTGTATTTTCCCTTAAAAGTATTACATTTACCTTATAAGTAACAAAATTTTTATTCATGATAACATTTGGGCATATAAGTATGACATTTGTGCATATAATATAAGTATTACATTTGCATCTTGACCCGACCTGACCCGGCTCGTCTCACGGTGAGACGGTCACACACAACTTTTTATCTTTTTTTTTTTTAAAAATTATTGTAGTAAGCGTATTTTTGTTTTCTGTTTTTTTTTTACTCTTTATTTGTGTCAATTGATTATATTATATAGTTTTATAGGATCGAACTCATCATAAACTAGGTATGAATATACACAAAAGTGATACAAAATAATAATAATAATAATCGGGATCATTCATACACGCAATAGCAATAGTGATAGAAAATAATAATAATAATAATCGGGATCATGATAATAATAATAATCGGGATCATGGGCCCAAAGAGTACCTACAACGACCCAAGAAATAAATCTGCAAGTGCATAATGTGTCAACTATAAATACAGAATATGAAGATTATTTTTGGACCAGGGGGTCTACAATGCAAGGTAGACTCTAGTCCATAGTATAATTTTCCGAACACTACTAAGCTAAGAATGTTATAGTGAGACAATGATGATGCCCAAAGGGAGACTACATGATGCCCCTTTTATAGGGTTTGGCCTCCCTATTCTTGTTGTCAAGAGTGTGGTCCTCCTTAGTCCTTCACCTTATCCACCCATGCGTCCCCATCTTCGCTCCCTCATTACTTGCCACATTATGCCCCCTCTAATCCTCTATCCATCTTCGACACCCCCTTCACACCCCTTCACCCCCTCCACGCCCCCTTCCATACCCCCGTCCCTATGCGCAACACCTCCTTTGCGCGCAATGGGACACGCTTGACCCTCGCCGACCATGCCTTTGCCTCTCGAGTTTGCCAGCCAGGTGTTGACCGACTAGTGGCTGGTCATGACCCCCTCATTCCAAGCCCAATATAGTCATGTCCCCCCTTTGCCC
>NC_044919.1:9126677-9155755 GCF_003576645.1 Ipomoea triloba | reverse complement strand
CCCCCCCCCCCCCGCCTCCCCCTCCCCCTCTCCCAGAGTTCCCTCCCGCTTACCCACTCTTTCCAAACCTAATGGCATCTCCTTATTATTTATTTATTTTTGGGTAGAGACTTACTAGTCCAATAGGTCTATGACCCCATCAATTGATTTTAAACAGTACGTATTTATTCAAAAAAATAGAATGTATTTTTAAGTAGTATTACTCAAGCTACATGAGCTATATTGATTGGATGAAAATCAAAGATCTAAATAAAAAGAGAAAAAACGAGTGACCTTTTAAAAGTAAAAATTAATTAATACACTAGGTAATATCGAGCAAAAATATTTTTTTTAGTACTTATCGAGCAAAATATAATTATTATGTATTATAATTTTTTTCTCTTTTTTTTTTTTTTTCTTTTCATCCAACCTTATCAATACATGTCATGTGAAATAGTAACACTCCCTAGAAATGCACTTACAATACATTTGATTTGTGAAATACACGCATTTATAATAGAATCTACAATTTTAATAAGACTCAATAAACTTAGGGTTTTTACGGGAAGAAAAAAAATGTTGATAGTAATTTTTTACTTAAACGAATGGTCATAAAAAAATGTTGGTAGTAATTATTTACTTAAACGAATGGTTCATATTATTTTGATTTTAGTAATTTTAATTTTTTTATGATTTTCCTTCTTTACTCTCTATTATATTATTTTCTTCTCTTAAATAACCCCACATTTCGTTAACATAAACTTTAGTAACGGAATATTCCGTTAATATAAACTTTAATAACGGAATATTCCGTTAACTTTTAACTTATTAATTAATTTTTATAAGAAAAGTCTTAGGTTCGAACATTATCCCAATCAGAGTTGGCATAATTGTTAAACATATACTACGAATATGTTAGAGTATATTATTGAAAAGTGAGTATTAAACCCTATTACGGAAAACTGTAATACTAATTAGGGATAAAGTATTTGTTATTTATAAGGGAAAGTATAATACGTTAGAGGGAAAATGTAATACTTTTACATTTTGATGTAAAAGTATTACATATTTCATCAAAAGTAGCGTTAATATCATATGGGGTCCTCTGAGTACAGTATAGTGGTCTTGCCACGTTTAGTCTTAAACTTTTAAATTGATCACCTGTGGTCTTTTGACTTTCAAATTGTTACAATTTGTGGCATAAGTTAAGCACCCACAGTCCTTCAACTTTCAAAATTTAACCAGTCGTGGTCCTCTTGAAAGGACCATTAATAGTTAAAATTTGATAGTTGAAGGATCATGTCTAGTTAACTTGGACCACAGATAGTTAACTTGAAAAAATACTATGAACAAATAATAGCAAAAAACTTATTACCTTATAAAGAACTGCAAACAAGAAATATCCAACGTCTCCATATTTAGAAGACTCATGATCTCCAACTTCTCAAGATGTAACTCATATTCAATGTCGCTCACAATACCACGAGACATATCCATCACAAGATTTTGTTTTAGATTGCGAACAACTTTATATGCCTTTTGACATAAAGGACTCAAAGAAGTTGGACCAGCTATAGTCAAATCCACAGAAGATTGTTGCACAGCGAATTCATAAGTCAATTTGGACTTTCTTTTTAACTGTTCAATATAAGTAACAATTACTATTTTTAAAAAATAAATTAAATACTATTTTAAAATCTAAAAGTTTTGAGAATACGTACCTCATCAGTTTGAGTACATAACTCAACTAGCTTCTTTGGCCAAATAATAAAGTGATGTATTGCAGCACCTAAAACTAAACCTCATCGGTAGGGAATGATACCTTTGCACTTGGATCAATAATCTTATCCACGCTCACCTTCACTTGATTTACATTTAATTCTACCCCGTGATCCTTTTCACCCCAGTAAGTTGTCCCAAATGCCACTGTACGTCTAACGGGATCTTCCAAACACAAATGGCATCGTGCTCCTAACTGCATGAATTCATATTTAAAAATCAACTAAAATGTTTTTAATAAATAATAATAAGATTAACTATAAGCAATTACTTATGGCCGGTAAATCAGCAAAAGGGTCTAGAGAACTAGCTTTTTCACTGTAAGATTGTGGCTCGACATCTACATATATGTCATCCTCCCGCTTTGATTGTGCAGCTTGAGAAATAAGAGTCTGCATCAAACTAAATTGCTTCCTCATCTCATTCATGCTTGCTTGAATTTATTTAGAAAACTCCTCTTGCATTTCCCTTTTTGACTGGCTAATGCCTCAACAACTGCAACATTAATCATTTGTTTAACTTCTTGTGTAGGTAGGCCTGTGCATCGGACAGGTTCGGGCGGTTCGGATATTGAAACCCCCAACCCGTTCGGAGTTCGGTTTGCATTTTAATAACCCAATCCGTATAAATTAATTTAGTAAAATCATCGGATATTATAACTTCGGGTTCGGACGAATTTAATCGGATATTCGGATATGTTCGGATTGAATTAAACAAACTCCATTTCTCTGATTCTCTCTGCCGCTCAGGATGACCCAAAAGAAACGACTAATCTAATCTTCTCGGCTTTTCTTCAGTCCTCATCTGTCTTCGTTTGGCTTTGGCAGAGCACTAGAGCAGTCAACAGAGCTGTAGAGAGCAGTGGCGCAGCCAGGGAACGAGGGTCGTGCCACGGACGGTGAAGGCGGCCGGCGGGCGAGGGGCGAACGGCGCACTGCGGAGGCGGGCAGCGGGCGAGAGGCGAAGCGCGGAGGCGATTGCCGACTGGTGAGTGACGCCGCGACGGAAGGGCAGGGGCCAGAGCAGCTGAACCGGAGCGAGAGAGGAAAAAATAGAGGGAAGGGAGAAGGGAGAGAGCTCTGAATTTCTAATTGTTCCATCCTCTTTTCAAGAAAGAATAGCTAGAGTCAGAGAAGAAAGAAAAAAGATAAGGAGAGAGATCACGACTAACGAGAGAAAGAAAAGAGGGTGAGAGAGAGAAGTCAGAGAACCCATGTGCCAACACCTAACTTTTGTCTCCTTTACAGCTTTACTCTTTAATGCATGTCAGCAACTCACCCATCTTCTTTGTTTTATTCCCCAACATGAGTACATTTCGGATTTTCGGACGGTTCGGTTCCGAAAATCCATGCCCCTACCCGATAAATTATACTCCGAATTAGAAATAGTTTGGGTCTGTTTTCTCTTTTCGGATTGCGCTCGGATCGGATTGACATAAAACGGATGCGGATCGGGCGGTTTTGATCGAGTAGGACGGCGCAGGTTATGCTCACCCCTATGTGTAGGCGTATGACTTTGACAACGTTTTGCAGGGCTAAAGAAGCTTTATAGTGAGGTTAAGTACATCACTAAGAGTGCATGAAATTGAACGTGTGTGGCAGCAATAGTTGTTTGGTGAGAGCGAGACTTTGAATCGATAGTTGATCTCGTGTATGTTATGCACATAAATAAATAAATAAATAGCATTTCATTTTAGTTTATTTACTTTCACATGTATCATAGTCTCGAATTAACAACTATGAGTCAAAGTGAAGAGAGAGAGAGAGATTTTAGTTTATTTAAAATAGTAGTGTATTTTTATATATATTTTTTATCATTGTTGTAAAATATTGTTTAACAAAAACTAATTATTTTTTTTTGTAAATTCACGGGGTCTTTCTCCGTCCGTTTAACGGTCCGGGTCCACCCACGTTCACTCCAACAAAAACTAATTATAGGGTTGTGGAGTATGCAGAAGACATTTATAAGTTCACAAGAAAGTTGAGGTAAATCACCTTCTGTCATTAATGTTGTTTACTTTATAGGGTTAGATTTTATGTTTGATTGCTCTATTACCTTGATGCAACAGTAATTCCTTCTTCTTGATGCATTATGTCTTTTGTTCTGATACATCATCTGATGTGCAGGCCCAGGATCTAAACAAAGAAATATTTGAAACAATATACTACCATGCTCTGATTTTTTCTGTGTTTGTTTTGTTTTGGGCTGGGATGAAGGGGTAGTGGAATATGTCACTTAAAGAGGTGTTTTCTTTAAGCCAATTGATTGTATATTTGTATATGATGTTTACATAATTGATCAGGTTGAAGTGAAAGCTAAGTGGGAGGTAGAATTAAACAGTTAAACTGATAAGAATATACCAGGTAAATGTCCTTTTCTCATTAATTCTCTTTGATAATGAATTGGAACTTCTCTTCTGTAAGATCATGGCAATAATCTTATATGTTTATTGTATAGGGCCAGATTCTATGTTTCGTTGCTCTATTAATTACCATTGGTTATTGAAAATAATAATCACAACATGAACATTCCAGACACTTATATTTTTTAAATACCTTTTAAAGGTATTTTTATTAGGAATAGTGATTTTTTTAAAAGAAATATTTTAGACGTATTTAGTCTTTTTTCAAGTGTTCTTGTGTAGTTTTTGGTTCTTTCTCTCTATGTTTTCCCTGCATTTGGTGTTATTTTCACTTCGTCATATTTGTGCCTTTTGTTTTTGTCCATTGCATTTTTCTTTTAATGTGTTTCTGAATGTCTTTGAGTACTTTTCGTTTCATTTTGTTATTTTTTTCCATGCATTAATTTTCCCATTTTACCGTTCGTTTTGTTTGCTAGAGTTCTTTTGGCGTATTTTTAGTTTGAATTGTGTATTTCCTAATGTTTTCTTGCATTTTTCGATTATTTTCACTTCTTTATTTTTGTACCTTTTGATTTGTCTGTTGCGTTTTCTTTGAATGTGTTCCTGAATGTCTCAGAGTTCTTTTTATTTTGTTATATTTGTGTGTTTTTTGTTTTTTTTTGTCCGATGCATTAATTTTCTCTTTTCACTGTTCATTGTGTTTTTGTTAGTGTTATTTCGGCCTTTTTTTGTTTGAATTGTGTAGTTTCGAAGATCGTTATATAATTCAATACTTTGTCTTGTGTTGTTTTGGGTAATTTTGTTTCTTTATATTTGTGAATGGTGTTTTGCTTTGAATGTGTTCCGGAATGTCTTGGAGTTCTTTTCGCTTCGTTATATTTTTGTATTTTTGTTTTTTCCATGCAATAATTTCTCTTTTTTTACCGTTCATATTTTCTTGTTAGCATTCTTTTGGCATATTTTTAGTTTGAATTGCGTATTTTCAAAGATCATTTTATAATTTAGTACTTTTGTGCCCTTTCTTTTTGTCCGTTATATTTGTTCGTTGCGTTTTTGTTTGAATGTGTTCCTAAATATCTTGGTGTTCTTTTTGTTACGTTATATTTGTGTATTTTTTTAATTTTTTTCGTGCATTAATTACCCCTTTTTTACCGGTTATTATTATTTTTTTTTGTTAGCTTTCGTTTTGCATATTTTTAGTTTGAATGGTGTGTTTTCCCAATTTTAAAGGTATTTTTATTAGGAATAGTTAATTCTTTAATTTTCTAAGTTATATTTTTGAAGTATTTAATCTGTTTGCTATAATTTTATAGCATTATTCAAGTGTTCTTGTGTAGTTTTTTGATTCTTTCTCTTTATGTTTTTCGTGAATTTTTTGGGTTATTTTCGTTTTGATATATTTGTGCCTTTTTTTTTTGTCCATTGTGTTTTTGGAGTTTTTTTTGTTTCGTTATATTTGTGTGTTGTTTTAATGTGTTCTTGTATGTCTTGGAGTTTTTTTTTCGCTTCGTTATATTTTTGCTTTTGATTTTGTTCATTTTGTTTTTCTTTGAATGTATTCCTGAATGTCTTGGAGTTTTATTTTGTTTTGTTATATTTGTGTGTGTTCCTGAATGTCTTGGAGTTGTTTTCGTTTCGTTATATTTGTGTGTGTTTTTCCCATATATTAATTTTCTTTTTTATCTTTCATTGTTTTTGTTAGCATTCTTTCGGTATATTTTTTTGTTTGAATTTGGTAGTTCTAAAGTTCGTTTTGAAATTCAGTAAATAACTTCTAAAGGTATTTCTATTTCTATTAGGAATAGTGAGTTGTTTTATTTTCTAAGTATTATTTTTGACATTGTTAGTCTGTTTTTGTAAAATTATTGCATTTTTCAAGTATTCTTGTGTAGATTTGGTTTATTTTCGCTTCATTTTGAAATTCTTTGAATGTGTTCCTGAATGTGTTGGAGTTCTTTACGTTTCGTTATATTTGTGTGTTTCCCCCCCATTGCGTTTTTTGTTTCCATGTGTTTGAATTGCGTATTTTCAGAGATCATTTTATAATTTATTAATTTGGTGCCTTGTCCTTTTTGCCTCTAATGTTTTTCATTCAATGTGTTCTTGAATTCCTTGAAGTTTTTTTTCGTTATATTTGTGTGTATTCTTTGAATGTGTTCCGGAATGAATGTCTTGGAGTTCTTTTCATTTCATTATATTTGTGTGTTTTTTACCAATGTGTTTTTATTTTCTGAAGAGTATTTTTGAAACATTTAGTTTGTTTGTCTTAATTTATAGAATTTTCAAATGTCATTGTGTAGTTTTTGTTTTTTTTTTCTCTTTATGTTTTTCCCTGCATTTATGGGTTATTTTCGTTTTGTTGTATTTGTGCTTTGGATTTTGTTCGTTCTGTTTTTTACTCTAGCAGTCAAAGGACTAACTATCTTGGGGTATTTGATATCTCAACTACTATGAAAGTAATTTAGATTTAGTACAAGATGCACCCCCATAGTTTGATTGTTACTTAAAAGAAAAAAAAAATCATTTATAACTCTTTAGTTTGTAAGTTTTAATGCAAAAATTTGTGTAAAACCGTTTCACGAATCATTGTTCATGAGACGAGTTGGATTAAGACGAAAATATAATACTTATATATATTGGAAGATGTAATACTAATCAAGAATAAAATTTTTCCTTAAAAGTATTACATTTTCTCTTATAAATAACAAACATTTGCCAACATTACTTAGAAGGGAAAGTATAATACTTTTGAGAGTTAATAGCATCAGGGGTCCTCCGAGTATACTGATTTTTTCACGTTTAGTTCTAAACTTTCAAATTGATCACTCGTGGTCCTTCGAGTTTCCAATTGTTACTATCTGTGGTCCAAGTTAACTAGACATGATTCAACTATCAAATTTTAACCACTAATGGTCTTTTCAAGAGGACCACGACTGGTTAAATTTTGAAAGTTGAAGGACTGTGGGTGCTTAACTTATGCCACAAATTGTAACAATTTGAAAGTCAAAAGACCACAGGCGATCAATTTAAAAGTTTAGGACTAAACGTGGCAAGACCACTATACTGTACTCAGAGGACCCCATATGATATTAACGCTACTTTTGATGAAATATGTAATACTTTTACATCAAAATGTAAAAGTATTACATTTTCCCTCTAACGTATTATACTTTCCCTCATAACAAAATACTTTATCTCTAATTAGTATTACAGTCTTCTATATAAGTAGTATATTTTCATATTGACCCAACCCATAGCTTTGAATATACATTTCTTTAATTTAGAATTCGATGTTTACAATGCCTTTATTCAAAAAAAAAATAATATTCATTATCAAAAATTAAAAAGAGATATAATTTCATTAGTTATATTATCTTTATTTTTTACGGAGTACAATAAAAATTATTCATTATCAAAAAATTTAAAAAGAGATATAATTTCATTAGTTATATGTCTTTATATTCTACAATAAAAATTATTCATTATCAAAAAAATTTAAAAAAGAGGTAAAATTTCATTGGTTATATTGTCTTTATTTTCTACCATGCCAAGATTCCTTACCTTCAAATCATATTAACTACTTGAGGAGGATTTGTTGACAATGAACACATTCAAATAACCTAATAAATTGAAGCGTGAAACTACCCCGTAATATTTTTTGGACTACATCATAGTTGTTCAAGTTAAAGGTAAATCGTATTTCTTTATTAATATGATTTAAAATGTATACATTTTTATTACCAAAATTAGTATTTATTTATACTATCATTTTTAGACTAAGCATGTGTTTGGTAACCCGGAAAATGGTTTCCGTAAATCATTTTTCGAGCTTTCGGTGTTTGGCAACGTCCGAAAAATGTGTTTAACGGAAAATTATTTTCGTTGACCAAGGAAAATAGCATTTTTTTTCACGGAAAACAACCTCCGGACAAAAAGTCCTGAAGTCATTTTCTGGAAAGGAAAATCACTTCCGTGCGAATGTGAGGGACGACTCAAGTCGTCCCTCTCCTGTTCCAGCAGACTGGTTTCCGCCGGAAACCAATCTACGGGAACTGCCCTGGTTTCCGGCCGAAAACTAGAGTAGACGTTTTTTGTTTTTTTTTTTTCCTTTTCTATAATAAATATTATTATTTTATATTTTAAATTCTAGGATGCAATAAAACACAGAAAATGAAACTGTTTTCTGGAAAATAAATATCATTTTCATGCTTTCCCAACACACCGTAAGTATTTTGACTATCATTTTTACAAAATTGCAAACATTTATTTTAATGACAATTATAATCAACCTCTCATATATTAGCTTGCTTTCATATACTTTGAATTATCAATTTAAATAAACAAATTCAACATTCAATTACATATGCATGAATATCTCATATATAATCTTGTATTGATATACTTTGAAGTACTTATTTAAAAATAAACATTGAGCATTATCCTATTCGCGCAAAGCGCTTGAATTTTTATTTTTATTTTTTAACATTTCATTGTTTATTAACATTTTAATTTTTTTTTTAAAATATTCTTGTGAATATGGGAAATAAGGGCTAGATAGCTATTATTAGGAGGTGACCTTGGTATTAGACTATTCATATATTTTAAAGAATTGTTGATTTACCCTTCCACTGGACACAACTGGTGCGTTGTGTGAATTTTAAAAAATAAATAAAATTATGAGACCACATGATAAAAATATAAAATAGGACTTGGCTTGGGTAAAGGGGTACAAATGTCTAGATGCACTGACCAAAGGTTTTTTTTTAGTACTACTGACTCTATTATAATGTAATATCTGGCCATGTATACTTTCTCAACTTATTAAAGCACAAAAAGTCAATGTCGCTAGTAAGGTTTAAACCTGTAATTTCCCGTTTGGGAGAGCTACAGAAATGCCATTGAGCTACAAGTTACTAAAATAAAGCACAAAGACTCAATGCACTAACCTAATGATTAGGGGACAATATTCAAACTAAGTCAATGAGGTCATGAGGTGGTGTACACAAGAATTCCACTTGAATAGGCACTCTCGTGATCAATTAGAGAAGAACTAGGACTCAATATTATATTGCTTCACTCTCGCAATATATTAATATTAAAGTCCATACAAACACAAAACTCAAAATTCATTTTTTTTTCCCTCTATTCTTATAATGGGAAAAAGAGATTATGCAAGGATTATATTGTTTAGGCATCTTGGTCAAACTCTTGATATAACAAAAACTTCCTCCAAAATCATATCAATAAATATACCGCTAACAAATATCAACAAGCAACGCAAGAATCTATACTATTAATAAAAACAATATCCTCAATTTTAACTTTCCGCCCAAAACACTCTTATACTATTAAAGTTTGCGTAATTATAAAATATGGTAGTAGAATACCTATTCGTAATACAATTGTACATTAAAATATGATAATGCAATTCCTAATAAAATATATTCTTTATTACGTTCCTATTCGTAATACAATTCTAGATTAAAATTATTAATCATAATAATACAGTACATATATTTACCTTCAATGCAATCTATATCTATACTATTAATAAAAACAATATCCTCAACTTTAACTTACCGTCCAAAACACTCATATACTATTAAAGTTTGCGTAATATCGTAAAATATGGTAATAGAATACCTATTCGTAATACAATTGTACATTAAAATATGGTAATACAATTCCTAATAAAATATATTTGTCCCTACGTTCCTATTCGTAATACAATTCTAGATTAAAATTACTAATCATAATAATACAGTACATATATTTTCCCGCAATGCAATCTATACTATTAATAAAAATAATATCATCAACTTTAACTTCACGCCCAAAACACTCTTATACTATTAAAGTTTGCGTAATATTGTAAAATATGGTAATAGAATACCTATTTGTAATACAATTGTACATTAAAATATGATAATACAATTCCTCCACTACGAACATTCCTGCCTGTAAGTGTCGGCACGAGTCAAGCCTTTTCAAGTTCATTTTATGATTTGATTTGCACGAGTCAAGCCTTTTCAAGTTCATTTTATGATTTGATTTGCACCCCCATGCGCGCGAGAGAGAGCCTCTATGTTGTACAATTCAATAAGCTTTAAAACGACTCTTGTATAAGTAGTTGTGCAAACCACTTCCCAAACCAATGTGGGACAAAAGCTACTTGAAAGCTCCACTTCCCAAACCAATGTGGGACAAAAGCTACTTGAAAGCTTTTTCTTTCCATTTTTCTAACTCAAATGGGTCAACTTTGAGAACCAATTTCTCATTCATCCATTATCCGTTTTGAGCGTACAGTATATCAATCTTTTCGTCTAACTACGAATAACCTGAACCCACTTTGATCCGACCCAAATCGAAAGTGGACCCCACATATATTTATACCACAATATAGCCACTAAAATGTCATTTTATGCTTTTTTTTTTCAACAGTTATTTGTCCAGAGAATATCAACGCTCTATGGTCAACAAACAATCACTCAACTG
This sequence comes from Ipomoea triloba, assembly GCF_003576645.1. Taxonomy (NCBI): domain Eukaryota; kingdom Viridiplantae; phylum Streptophyta; class Magnoliopsida; order Solanales; family Convolvulaceae; genus Ipomoea; species Ipomoea triloba. Next base: position 9,145,140 of record NC_044919.1, on the reverse strand, counting down.
ATTATCATATTACTCCCAGGTAAATTTTTCTCTAATCCAATTATACTTACTGAATATCAAAATATAAGTGTACCTCAAGATCTTGCAATAACTAACCGACAAGTAATTAAATTAATGATGTATATATAATGCAATGCAAATATCTACATATTGCATTTATCCACTTATTTTAGAACACTGAATTTTTGTGATATTTGTTGCATGCAAGGAAGACTCATACTATAGTTTATTTGTCGATTCTTATATGCTATAAATCATAATATCATAAGAAATGGATACTTTGATGAAATATGAAGCATGAGTAGTCTGCCAATCAACGGATATGGACATCGCATTTCAACAGTTTGGATGGGCATTATTCCAAAAAGCCACACACTCCATTTGGTAATCTGAAGTGAAGTTTGGATTAACAGTTTAGATATAATATTCATACATTCTGATATATTTTTGTTTATTGCCTGATACCAGTATGATGATTTGAATTTTGAGAGCATAGAAACAAGCTCGAAACATGCTTATATGCTTGAATGGTCTTATCTCAAAGTTACTACCCACTATCACACAATGTTTTATATTGTATGTTAGACTCGAAGTTACTAATTTCTCACAATAGTCAGAGACTTGCTTTATATGTATGAAATATTGACAAAAAATTAGGCTTTAGATGTGAATTTTACTTATATATACCTGGGAATCTGAAACATTTTGAAATTTATTGATTGGTAAAATCAATATGTTTTACAGTTTGACTATCAAAACTAATTTTATGAAAAAATCACAGAATATATACATGTAGATTATAAAATTAAAATTTCAGTGTCAATATTGTTATGACTCAATGCTTTGGTTACATTAAAAGTGATTTTTTAAAATTTCAAGCTCAAGATATGGCACGCTTGATGAGTCACTGCTGGAAGGTTAGTGATCCGCTCGCCGACTTTAGATGTTGTTGATCAAATTAATCAGTACATGTGCGACATAAATATTGCAAAAGGACAAACATATTTAAGTAGTAACTCTTTGTGTAAGGCAGAACTAGACGGTGAAAATCTATTAGAAGTACACACTCCTAAATTTTTAAAATAGTTTGAGATTGTATGATTTCCTTAATCATTCATTGACATTAATTAAAGGTCGATGCACCTGTTATGTTATTACGGAAGATAGACCATTCTCTTGGTCTTTATAACGGTACGTGACTCATCATCACAAGATTGACAGATCACATTGTTGAAGCAATAACAGTTAATGGGACACATGAAGGAATCAAAGTTCTTATCACTCGAATATCTCTCACTCTTTCTGATACGAGATTGCCTTTCAAGTTCCAGCATAAATAATTCCTATTGATGCTTGCATATGCCATGACTATCAACAAAAGCCAGGGTCGAACACTAACTCATGTTGAGTTATTGCTGAAAAAACCAGTTTTTAATCGCGGTCAATTGTACGTTTCTTTCTCCCGAGTCACCCATCCTGATGGCCTGAAAGTGTTAGTTCTAGACGAGGATGGACAAGATTGTGTTGCTACTACCAATGTCGTCTACAAAGATGTTTCAATAATGTGTAAATACAACCGGTGATATTATGTTTTTTTCCAAGATGGAGAAATTGATATATATCTACACAAAAATATATCTTCCATACATACGAATTAGAATAACAATTGATTCATATAACTGAGTTACTAGAGAACGAGCATATTTGCCTAATTTATTTAAAGTTCCAGCACCGCATGCGTACATCTACATATTAGCTATTAATTAAGCAATTGTTTGCTGGAATTCAAACAAGGATAACATCAGAAAACATAATCGATCCAAAACATATCTTCAATTGCACTATATAATATTTGATGTTTTAATTTATATAATTATATATCGATCCAAATATTCGTAATATATTATAACAAATCCATTCCGTGCATCGCACGGGTGAAAATACTAGTATTTTATAAAACATAAACTCTAGGCTTGAACTTAATCTCATTATGAAATATTAAACAAATAAGTACCTAGAACGCCAATGACCTTGTAGTCCAGTGGCATCAAACCCTTCTTTTTATACGGGAGGTGGTGGGTTCGAGCCTTAGTGGGGGCAATACTGACTCTTCAAAAAAAAGTATCTAGAACGATTATAGAACCCTAATCATATCTAAACATAAACCCATTAATTTGGTAATTTGGACAAGTTTCGATTCATATCATTTCGTATAACACATAAACCCAAAAAAAAAAAAATGGCACTAATTAGAGGGTATAAGTTCACCACATGATGACTTGCAAACATTAATATTAATATTAATTATGAGTTCAATAAATTAGAGGTATCACAATCAATAAATTTCATTATGAAATCAATGCAATGAATAATAAATTTGCAATGATTAGTAACGAAGTTATTTAATAGAGTGGGAGCAATTCTATTTTGTCAAAATACAATGTATGAATTTATTAGTACACAAAAAAATAACAATTACGAATATAAATTGCAATCAGAACGCACACATAGGGAAATGGTGTATGTGGTGCTAACCGGTACCATATGCCTCCAAGTCCAAAATCAAAGTCAAAATGTGTGGGTACAATGGCACTGTTTGGCAGAGCTTATTTAGGAGTTTATAGCTTATTTTAAGCTACTAATAAGCTATAAGCTCTGTTTGGTAATGTTCTCAAAATAAGCTAGTAACTTAAAATAAGAGCTTATTTTGAAACGTTACTTGGGGTAGCTTTTCAAAATAAGCTAGTAGCTTTTTAACTTTTTTCCATCATTATCCTTATTATTTTAAATAAATGACATCCTTTACCCCTCTCAATTAAAACCCCTTTGATATTTTCTTTTCATTATGTTTGGTTGTAATTTAAGTTTGATATTTATGTTTGAACATTAATTTTTGTATGAATTAATCTTATGAATTATAAATATTTTTTTTTACTTTATATATTTTCAAATATATGTTCTTACTTTATATTTTATTTAAATATATTGATTTTATTATTTTATATTTTAATATATAAACTAACCTATTTAAATTTAAAATTATTTAAATTGTATGAAGATATGCTTTTTAGTCTTTTATACATTTATCAGCTTATCAAAAAGCTAATTTTACCAAACACTTTTAAGCATACCAGCTCCTCAGGTTTCAGCTTCGAGCTTATAGCTTCTCAGTTTTCAGCTACTTTTAATCTTTCAGCTACCTTTTCAGCTAGATTTGCCAAACATAGCCAATATTGAATTTGTATTCGTTATAAATTCAAATTCTTCACCATTCACTTTGGAAGGATACTGAATATAAAAGTTTATGGTGATTTAATTTATTTCCTCAATGCACAAATCAGCACAATGTTGCCTCTATTTTTATTGTGAGTACTTTGGTAAAATTGTATCCTCCTTCAAGAACCAAACTTCAATGGACCTTCTTGCCCAAGCCTGATCCAACCCAAAATCACAGAAATTCAATTTCCTAGATATTATATTTTAGAATTACGATATCCAGAAAATTATAATTCCAAAAATCTGTGTATCCGTTTTCTGATTAACTATAAAGTAGGTATGACTTTAGCAGATTTTCACCAAATGTTAATATAATTAGTTTTTAGTAACTAATATTCAGACAAGCAAGGTTACATGTTATTTTGGTACTGAATTCATTTTATATTTAGTTATTATATAAATTCTTTATTAACGTATAATAATATCGACTAATTTACCAGTGATTAATGAAAAATAAAATAAAAAATTCTATATAGGCAAACACCATTATTTAGGCAAATAAACAATTACACAATACACCATTTTTTTTTTAATAATGATATTTTTCTTTCTTGATTTTACCTCCTAGTGTTTATTGACCTACTGACATAGTAATAAGATTATTTTTTATTCATTAGCTACCTCAAGTGGCCGATCCACCTAACCTTAAGAAATGAAATATATTTAGGACCATGCTAGATACCCCTACGTTACCACTTACAACTATCATTCTCTAATGTGACGAGTTTAATTGGTTAAGATTTAAAATAAAAAAGAACAACAAAGAAAATAAATGTATTAAAACTTGCCACATAGGCAATTTAGTGAGTGACATATACAGGGGTAAATAGCATTTTCCCTATATTTACTAGTCAAATATTAAAAGAACCAATCAAATATTGAAACGTAAGGAGAGAATGTAGCATTACTCTTCAGGAAAATATATTAAGCATTAATTCTATTTCCAAATTGTTTTTTAAAAAATATCTTATTCCATTCCACTATAAATTAGGGCGACTCGATCAAGTCCACAAAAACCACCAAAATCTCAACCCAAAGAAGAAAAAGAAAAAGAAAAAAATGGCAGCCATAGTTGGTCACATTCTCATTCTTGTAATGGCTATGGCTCTTTCCATACCCTCATCTTTTGCAGGGTCTCCGGTTGTGAATTTCATCGATGAAATGGATGGAAGTGCACAGCCACCAACCGTGAACTTCAACTGCAAGCAAGGAGGGATTTCAAGAGCCCAATTTAACCTCGTACCAGGCCAGAAACATTCATTCGAGGCTACGCTGAACGGTGTTTACGCCTGTGCTGTCTTTTGGGGATGTTTATTTGGTTCGGTCGAAGGTTTCAATCCTGCGAGAGACAAAGGCCAAAACACTGTGAATTGGAAGGTTGACAAACAAGGACTTTCTCTGAGTTATGATCTAAAGAGGTGGGAGTTGGTTGAACCATGGGAAACTGATTAGGCTTATTTTGGTTGTATTTGTTAACTTTGGAGTTGTATGTTACTTCATGGCCGAATTTGTTGAATAGAATTTTATTTGTGTCTTTTTCTTATTTGAATACATGTGTCCTTGGTGTAAATTAAATATTAATCATATGATCTCAACATAAAACATAGGACACGACATACTAGATAATTTAAACAAAAAGAATAAGAAAAGAGTTTTTAACTTGAAAACCCGAAAGGAAAAAAGTATAGGCCTTTTTACGTTAAGCAAAGTCAAGATTGAATGTTATAATACATGTACAATGACTATTATATTTGACCATTTGATTTTAAAAAATTATATTTGACCATTTTTGGAAGCCATTAATAGAGTTTCCTAGCTATTAAGAAGGTGGAGTGAAGAAGGAGAATGAGAGAGAAAGCCGGTATTTCTGGCTGAGTTGAGAATGTTAGATATGTATGTTTTAAGAGCTAACATTTATTGTTTTGGGTATTGATTTCTTATTAAATAAATATAACAAATAAATATTTTATTTATTTTACTTTGCCTTTAATATTTGATATTATTCTGTATAATTTTCTTAATTCTTCATTCTTAAAAGTTAAGAATATGAGTGACGGAGAATTAATAAATAAAGTATTGTAAAAATGCTCCTAGTCATAGGAATTTTAATTGGACATTAGAATTCCAATAAGACTAGCACATTGTCCTGCTTATGCTGAGTCTCATGCTATTTCGTATGAGATAAGAGAGTGGACATGTGGATGATTGTTAGAGAACAAGTCATTGAACAATGATCGACTATAACGTACCGCATGGTGTTTACTTACGTGTCATCAGTACGTTGTATCTTACAAGTATGCAATAGTCCTTTGACTTGAGACGACATAATTATCCCGTACATATAGTAGACTAATTTTTATCGGTATGAGTCTTTTAATTTGTTCCTTATGGAACTATTATAAGTGTACTTAGTGGCATAGTTTAGTATTGTACAGAGACATGTGTGTTTCTTATGCGTCTTTAATAGACACTCTTGTGATCAATTAGAAAAGAACTAAGACTCGATATTATATTGATTCACTCTCGCAACATATTAATATTCAAGTCCATACAAACACAAATTAAAACTCGAAATTCATGTATTTCCTCTATTCTTATAATGGGGAAAAGAGATAGATTATGCAAGGATTATATTGTTTAGGAATCTCGGTCAAACTCCTGATGTAACAAAAAATTCCTCCAAAATCATGTCAATAAATGCACTGCTAACAAATATCAACAAACAATCGCAAGAATCTTCTATAAATACATAAACTCTAGGCTTGAACTTAATCCTATTATGTATTTATAGATGCATTCCTTATAAAATCACAGAAATTCTTACGATATCCTAGAAAATCTATAGTTATTGTGTAGACGACCATGACTTAAAATTGACACCGTTTTGTACATTTTCTTCACGCCTGTTTGCAATATATTTTTATAACTCATAATGTATATTATTTTAACACATAAAATACATTATTCTATTACATAATGCACATTATCTTACTTCAAAAGTTTCATATTCTAACTTATAATGTACATTATCTTACCCCAAAAGTTTTATTATTCTCACACATAATATACGCTATTATAGCACATAACGTACATTATTTTACCCCAGAAGTTTCATTATTCTAACACATAATATACATTATTCTAATATATAATGTATATTATTCTAACTCATCATATACATTATTCTAACTCATCATATACATTATTCTAATCGATAAAATTCAGCGACGTCATTTTACACAATTACACACCATACTATTTTTTTTAGTAATGATATTTTTCCTTTCTTGCTTTTACCTCCTAATGTTTATCATTTAATGTTCACTTCTTGACATGATAATAAGATCATTTTTATTTATTAGCTACCATCAATACACCGATCCCACCTAGCCTTAAGAAATAAAATATATTTATTAGTCAAATATAAAAGAAAAAAAGGGCGATTGAAAATAGAAAGAGAATATAACATTACTTTTCTGGAAAATATATATTTAGCATTTAATTCTATTTCCAAATTGTTTTCAAAAATACCTTATTCCATTCTACTATAAATTAGGATGAATCAAATCCACAAAACCCACCAAAATCTCAACCCAAAGAAGAAAAAAAATGGCAGCCATAGTTGGTCACATTCTCATTCTTGTAATGGCTATGGCTCTCTCCACACCCTCATCTTTTGCAGGGTCTCCGGTTGTGAATTTCATGGACGAAATGGATGGAGGTGTGCCGCCACCAACAATGAACTTCAACTGCAAGCAAGGAGAGATTCCAAGAGCCCAATTTGACCTCGTAGCAGGCCAGAAACATTCATTTGAGGTTACGCGGAACGGTGTTTATGATTGTGATGTCGTTTGGGGGAATTTTTTTTGTTCCGTCGAAGGTTTCAATCCTGCGAGAGACAAAGGCCAAAACACTGTCAATTGGAAGGCTGACAATCATGGACTTTCTCTGAGTTATGATCTAAAGAGTTGGGAGTGGGTTGAACCATGGAAGACTGATTAGGCTTATTTTGGTTGTATTTATTAAACTTTGGATAACATTTCATTTGAGTCTTCTTCTTATTAGAATACACGTGTTGGTCTACATTAATCATATGATCTCAACATAAAATCATAGGACAAACTAGATAATCTAAATAAAAAGAATAAGAAAAGGGGTTTTAACATGAAATTAAAACTTTGATTGGAAAAAGTTATATGGGCCTTTTTGGCTAAGCAAAGTCAAGAATTTCACTATTTTTTTTTTTGAAACAATCAATTCTTTACGAGATATATAGTATCTATTATAATTCTTTACGAGGGACCTATCCTTAACATTACATGCCTCATCCTCCACAGTTTTTGCCGGTGATAGATATTGATTTTTCCTCCGACATATTCACCTTCAATTTGGATTCTCCTTAGTTGGAGACAAAACAAGCCTACATGAACCAGCATGAATCATCTAATCCCCAAGCTTAGAAATTTGTCACATGTATCCTTAGCTTGACATTTACTTCTGCCTCCGCCTATTGTCTTAACCTTTAATCCTTACTCTTGCTCATTTTTTTTGGATCATCTTTGAAATGTGTGACTTTTTTTTTTTTTTTAATTTTTTTATCAGGGTGTTAGTGATAAATATTTTCAAATGGACACATCATGAAACTAGGTTGTTAAGGGTAAAATAGGTAACGAAGGTAAATATTAAACAAATAGGACATGGAGTCACATACACCTTTTCCCGTTCACGATGAATAATAATAGGGTCTCAAATCCAAGCCTAATACGCCTTATTGAAACTTCTAGATATATTATGCAAGTATACCAAAAAAGAAAGAAGACAAATAACTAAGAAAGTCAAATGTGTTACTAGAAGAAGATAATGTCTTTGTGAGGAACGAGCCTAGCCCTTCAATTTATATTATCCAGGGAGTCTCGATTGACAAAGAAATAGGTGACATCTTGCCCAAAGGCTTTCATTCACACATGTCCAAACATTACCTAGCAACATCCCACCACCTTTAAATTCTATATAAAGAATTTAATTTTAATTAATTTAATAGACTTCAAAATAATAACATGTTAATTTTAATTCTATATAAAATATTAAATTAAATAGAAGATTTCAATTCTAATAGAATTTAATTATGTAAGTCAATTTTCATCAGTTTAATTATATATTGCATAGTATGGTAAAAAATTATTCTAAAATATTTTGAAAATAACTAATATTATATTAAAAATGAATATAATATAGTGATCTAGCTAATATATAATTGTATGTTAATTTAATACATTATATTAAAATAAAATATCAATATAGGTGTTATTTAAAAATTTTTAATTAGAACTTTTTAGTGATATATTTTTTATATATTAATTTTATTTGTATAAAAAAACTGAACTTAAGTTATAAACGAATATACTGAGTATTAGTTTAGTGTATTTTAAAAGTAGGGATGTCAATTGGGCCAGCCCTGTCGGTTTCGGGCTATCCTTGTCAGGTTGTCGAGCTTATCGGATTCGGGTTGTCGGTTAATTATTATTTTATTCTCAGATTCGGGTTAGCCCTAACCCTAAACTTCGGGTTGTCAGGCTTATCGGGCGGGCTAGACTATTTGAACTAAAATAAAAAATGAACAATTACATTCGATAAAACGGGACAAATCGTCAACCGAATTCGGTTCGGTGTTCGGTTCGAATTAAATTTCGATTCGAATTTAACAAATGCAATTGCAACAGTTCAAATTTAATTCGGTTCGGTTCGGTGTTCGATTCAGTTATATTTATTTATTAATTATAGATAATATATATTTATATTTATATATTTATTTATATTTATTTAAAATTTATTAATTTATATATTTATTAAAATTTTATTTAAAAATGTACCTAGTGATAAAAAAAAAATACTAAAGATGAACTCACCTATAAATTCCATGTATGTTATGTTTCATATCACTTCTATTATAAAAATAGTTTTCAATTGTTCGGGTTATCGGGCTAGCCCATTTAATTTCAGGGTAGCCCTATAGGGCTATCAGACTTATCGGTTTCGGGCTCATCAGGCTAATTTTTTTATCGGGCTAACCCGTTCGAGCTATAGCCCTGTCGGTTTTGGATTTTTTCGGGCTAACCCATCGGGTTCGGGCCTGATTGGCATCCCTACTTAAAAGTAGACTATGATTCATGGTATAATAAATATTTTAGGTAATCATTACCATAAATTAAATTAACATATATAATATTTGTTTTTATTATTTAATTAGGTAAAAAATAATTATAATTTCAAATTTAAAAAAAAAATATTTTCTTAAGATTGTCGGAAAATATATATATATATATATATATATATATATATATATATATATATATATAGATTTCACGATTTAATTATTTTTTTTTGAAAGCTTTATTTTTATTTTTTTAAATGTAAGATATTTTGGGATTTTCAACAAAAAAAAAAATGTAAGATATTTTGTAGAACGTGTTAAAAATCTGCGTCCGAAGTACGCACTTCGGACGCAGATTGTTACCGCTATTTAACCATTTTCCTTGCTTCAATCTGTCTTCACCACATTGCGTTAAACAATCTCCACAACCGCCGTCTTCACTCGTTGCCTCACTCCCCGTCTCCGCTCGCCGCACGTCGCTCTTTCCTTCGCCGTCCAACGCCGCTGCCCACCGACGCCGTCCAGCACCGCTTCCCTGGGTCGCTGTCCATCTCCATCGCCTCCGGCCCCGTCTCCGTCGATCTTTCGCCGTCCAGGTAACTTTGTTATTTTTTATTTAAGGTTTTTTCAGTTTAAATTTGTTTTGGATTGGTTTGAGTAAATTAGCTAATCTTGGATTGTTTTGGTGTTCGTCGATCTGTCGCACTCCATTCCATTTTATGATTCTCTGTTTTCTTTTCAAATTTGTTTCAATGTCTTCGGATGATGATGAACTAGGGTTTGATGCCATCACCAGAGGAGGAAATCAGGCGGAGAAATGCCATTCACAAGCTAAAAAAAAGGTTCTTGGATATAATATCCCCATTTAATTCTTTCTCTCTCTCTTTGCGAACAACAATCTGCACATAGTAATCTTTTGTTATTTCTCATAGTCATGTTGATATCACAGCAATGCAGTGACAACTCTTAAAGCTGTGTACTTTTCTGTTTTATTTGTGATTCCAAGTTGACTTCAATTTCTGTAAGTTGAATGATTTTTGTGTCAAAAATGCAATCACGACTTGCAGATAGTAATGGAATGGATTAAGAGGTAGCTTATCGACACCAACTCCCTAAAATATACCTCAGAAGTGCTTCTGCTACAATATTGACATACGGATCGTATGGTCTTGGGGTAAGTCTGTCCCGTTTTACTTTGTTTCCACTTAAGTTATATATTCTTGATGTTTGTAATTGGAAATTTCAATAGCCTCACTGATAAACAACAGCATCATTTTATTTTATTTTTACAAGGTTGGATATTTCTTTGCTTTTGACTTGTGTCATTCTGTTTAGGTTTCATAATTCAGTCAGACATTGATGAATTGTGTGTTGTCCCTTGCTTTGCTAATATGGTGGTATGTCTTTCTACTTTTGATCATTTTTCTTGGGTCCACAATCCACATATGTTGCAGGACCACAATTTTTACAAGTGTTATACCGTGACTACTATAGGAAGATGCTTTCGTTGTTTTGTACAACATACTTGCAAGCAGACCTGAAATATCAGAGATTTAATGTGTCAAGGATGCAAAAGTTCCTTTAATGCGTTTTAAATTTGATGGGATTCCCGTTGATCTTCCATATGCTCAACTTAAAGTGGTATCCATTCCAGAGGTGAGTTCTGATGCCATATCTCTCATGGCTGCTACTGTGGGGTTCTGTTGATTAACATCTTTGACCTTTATTTCATCTCTAATGTAGTTGCATACTGCTGTATAAACAATTGAATGTTTTTTACTAAGCCAACTCATTTATGTTATCCAGAATGTGCATGTCTTCAACCCATTCTTTATGAGGAATATTGATGAGAGCAATTGGAAAAGTTTGTCCGGAATACGTGCTAATAGAAGTATGGATGCTTTTACCTGGAAACATAAATGGATGCTTTTACCTGGAAACTTAAATGGATGCTTTCTGACACCAGTTCTGCTAAACATAAATGGATGCTTTTTGACACCAGTTCTGTTTGGTAGAGTCACTATGGCTTGGCTGATAACTGTAAAAGAGAGGAATTTGCAGAAAGATCACCTGTTCCATAATTTCAGCAATTTGTGTATAATATGCTTAATAGTATTTGGAATATAAATTCATTTGCCCATTTTATTTAACACATCAATCACAATCTGGATCAGTGGATCCTTCAGTAATATGTTCATGTTAAGAATAACATGAATTAATTCATTTAAACCAAAATCCATCCTGTGAATGTAAAATAAGAATTACTTTGTGAGTTTACCTCAGTCCGAATTTGTTTTGATATCAAAATTTGGTCATCCTCTTTCAAAAAAAAATAAAAAATAAAAATTTGGTCATCCAGTTTCCCATCTGCATTCTCAATTCTTTTAAATATATATAATTACACTATTTTTGGACATACTTGTATGAGTGTTTTATTTGATTAAGTGAGAAGTGTTGATAGTGGTAAGAGAACAACTTGAGGGTGTGACAGTTGCTTAGGACATAAATAATACTCATTAACCTGACTGCCTTATTTGTCAACTGCTAATCTGCTATTAAGTTTAAAGATGATTAAATGCTATCAAGATGCTCAGAATACAAAGATCACAACATGTGTATAGCACCATTATACTTCTATTAGCACGTATTCCGGATAAACTTTTCCAATTGCTCTCATCAATATTCCTTATAAAGAATGGGTTGAAGACATTCACATTCTGGATAACATAAATGAGTTGGCTTAGTAAAAAATCATTCAATTGTTTATTCAGCAGAAACTACATTATTAGAGATGAAATAATGGTCAAAGATCTTCATCAACAGAACCCCAAAGCAGCAGCCATGAGAGATATGTCATCAGAACTCACCTCTGGAATGGATACTACTTTAAGTTGACCATATGGAAGATCAACGGGGATCCCATCAAATTTAAAACGCATTAAAGGAACTTTTGCATCCTTGACACATTAAATCTCTGATATTTCAGGTCTGCTTGCAAGTATGTTGTACAAAACAACGAAAGCATCTTCCTATAGTAGTCACAGTATAACACTTGTAAAAATTGTGGTCCTGCAACATATGTGGATTGTGGACCCAAGAAAAATGATCAAAAGTAGAAAGACATACCACCATATTAGCAAAGCAAGGGACAACACACAATTCATCAATGTCTGACTGAATTATGAAACCTAAACAGAATGACACAAGTCAAAAGCAAAGAAATATCCAACCTTGTAAAAATAAAATAAAATGATGCTGTTGTTTATCAGTGAGGCTATTGAAATTTCCAATTACAAACATCAAGAATATATAACTTAAGTGGAAACAAAGTAAAACGGGACAGACTTACCCCAAGACCATACGATTCATATGTCAATATTGTAGCAGAAACACTTCTGAGTTATCTTTTAGGGGGTTGGTGTCGGTAAGCTACCCTCTTAATCCATTCCATTACTATCTCCAAGGCGTGATTGTATTTCATATGACACAAAAATCATCCAGCCTACAGAAATTGAAGTCAACTTGGAATCACAATTAAAACAGAAAAGTACACAACTTTAATGAGGTGCCACTGCATTGCTGTGATATAAACAACATTACTATGAGAAATAACAAAAGATTACTATGTGCAGATTGTTGTTTACTATGAGAAATCTTCTATTTAATTATATAAACAGAAGTGTTGTTTTCAATCCCCGCCCATCCTAAGAAAATACTTCTCTTTTAAAATTTGAAATTATAATTATTTTTTACCTAATTAAATAATAAAAAAATATTATATATGTTAATTTAATTTATGGTAATGATTATCTAAAATATTTATTATACCATGAATCATGGTCTAGTTTTACGTTACACTAAATTAATACTCAATATATTCGTTTATAACTTAAGTTCAGTTTTTTTTTATACAAATAAAATTAATATATAAAAAATATATCACTAAAAAGTTCTAATTAAAATCTTGTAAATAACACCTATATTGAGATGTTTATTTTAATGTATTAAATTAAAATACAATTATATTAGATCAATATATTAATATATTACGAAGTATATTCATTTTTAATATAATATTGATTTATTTTCAAAATATTTTAGATTGATTTTTTACCATACTATTGTAATATATAATTAAACTTAACAATGACTTACATAATTAAATTCTATTAGAATTGAAATCTTCTATTTAATTTAATATTTTATATAGAATTGAAATTAACATGTTAATATCTTCTATTATTTAATTTAATATTTTAATATTATAGATATTTTTAATTTTTTTATTTGTTTTGAAATTTCAATTCAAAAATAATAAAATTAAAATAATTTCATTTGGTTCAAGTTTAGTTATATATCTTTTTTAATTCTATAATTAAATTACGTACGGCAATTGAAATAATTATTTTTCAAACTTTTCATGTGCATAAAAGTAAACTTTGGTGCAAAATAAAATAAAAATAAATCAAATGCAATCTCATTGTTATTTGTAATTCTATTTTCCATCATTATATTGCTATATATATAGATCTCTATCATTTTTAAAGTCATTAAATAATAATATGGTAATTTAATGGTAATAGAATTTATAATAAAAAAATGGAAAAATATATTTTCTATTAAAATAAAAAAAAAATTCTAAATCAAAATATATATGTCAAATTTAATTTCTATCTACTACACACACACACACACACACACTAATAAAAGCCAAAGAAAGTTAGGTCTATAATGGGTAGAAAAAATGACGGTCAAATTATTAAATCAAATGGATGGTTCAGATTGTTTAGATTTATATTTTTCCTTGACATTTCTTAATTTATCCTTAATTATATGATTATCCGTTAAATTTTTCGTTAAATATTCGCTTAACTTTTAACTTACCTATTAATTTCTATAAGTAAGGTCTTAGATTCGAACATCATCCCAATCAAAGTTGACATAATTGTTGAACATATTATACTACGAATATGTTAGAATATATTATTCAAAAGTAAGTATCCACTCTGTTACTCTTATTAAATTAAATAAATTAGTAGTTACAACAAAAATAATACATATGCATTATATTTCTTTAATTTATTTATAATTTGATGTCTACAATGCCTTTATTCAAAAAAAAAATATTCATTATCAAAAAATTTAAAAAGAGATATAATTTCATTAGTTATATTGTCTATATTTTCTATAATGCAAAAATTCCTTACCTTCAAATTTATTAATTAATTATATTCACTACATTGTTCATTATTTTCTTTTTTTTTACATTATCTTGTAATTAAATATCAAAGTTATACTAAAAAATAATTTTATATATTTATTTACAGGTATTATGTTTTTTTTTTTTGGTGGGACAAGTATTATGTTAATAACATTGAAAAAAAAAATTAAAAATAGTTTGAAGTCAATCATATTAACTACTTATGAGGGATTTGTTAACAAAGAAGACATTCAATTAACCCAATAAATCTATACTATATATAAAAGCATTATCCTCCTTTAGAATTTTCCCGCCCAAACGTAGGGGTATTTTAGTAATATGGTAATAATAATATTATTATTAATAATATTAATTATTATTATTATTATAGAATCTATCTATACTATATATAAAAGCATTATCCTCCTTTAGAATTTTCCCGCCCAAACGTAGGGGTATTTTAGTAATATGGTAATAATAATAATATTATTAATAATATTAATTATTATTATTATTATAGAATAATATTAATGATAGAATAATATTAATTATAATTGGTTATAATAGGTTTTTTTTGAATACTACTAACTCTATTACAATGCATTCATGGTTATAATAGGTTATTAGTAATTATTATGATAGAATAATATTAATGAGATAAGAATGCTGTTTTGATTGTTACAATTTTTTGTAATATTACCTAAATGTACTCATATTCTGGCTGAGATACAAAAATTATGAATGCCAATCATATCTAGACTTATAATAAGAGCCAATAATGTTAGACCCTTAACTGGAACTAAAAAATGTTAGTGTAATAGTCTGCTATAACATATTGTACTTTGTGTTCTTCTTATTGTGCAACCTCCAATTAAATTCCTAATATATCCTAATCTTTTATAATTTTACCAAATTTTTCCGTTAAATATAACGGAAGTTTAACATTAAATACTTTAGGCAATTTGTTTCTTTATTGCAGTTTTCAAACAAATTGGCAATATTCTATAATACAATTATGTATAGATTCCTAACTTAAAATTAGAATATTGAAGTAGTCTTAATAAGATTCTATAATACAATTTTGTATAGATTCCTAACTAAACCATTATTCTACCCAAAATAACAGTATATAAACCCTTACTCTTCTCACTGGTATTCACCCAAAATTAAACCTAACATATTCTGCAACACACCATCTACTTGACATTCTATCGATATGATTGTCAAAACATTATCATGCTAATTCTATTATTTGTATTTGTACTCATAATGATTACAGTTTTTTTTTTTTTTAAAATCAATGATGGTATACTCATTAAATAGTATAACTTCAATATCGTTATGTAAATATATCTATTGTATAATCTGTTCATCTATACTTGTATCATTGTATGTAATGTTGTGGTTCTCATTATATTCCTCTATAATCTACACGTTTTAGTTACTCCTAACTCCCTAATCTATGGTTTTTGAATTTATGTTGTGGTTCCCATTATATTATTTCATAACATCCTTTATGAACATATTTTCCATGACACAAGGATATTAGTAATGGCAAATGCAGTAAATTTAATTGATATTGACACACAAACTGTGGACTGAAGTTGTACAGTTCATGTCATTAAGAAAAACAAACCAAAAAACGCTATTGGAACGCCTGGGAAAAAGTATATGCTCATCGTACTTGAGAATGAAACAGTAAGTATTATTGTTATTATGAAGATGCTCTCATTCACCACTAACATCATTGTAAATGCTATATCTAAATGCAAGGAACTCGGGTTCAATGAATTTTGATAATGACATTGGAATGTATGATATCACTTTATAAACCAACAAATGGTACATCATCTCAAATGTCTTTGTCAAACCTGTCCGGACGAACTATAAAGTACTTGATCACAAATACAATTACACATGGATTTTAAATGGTTGGACCGGTGTCCAAACAAGTGACAATGATGACATGTCATTTGCTCCCATTTAAGTGGTTTATTTGTTTCTACTTATTTTAGTTGCAATTTAGCTATTTACAATTTCGTTATGTTTTATTAAAATATATAAGCATTGAGACTATTTCTTTGATTTTTATTAATTTAGCATTTTTTTCTCTCTCATTATTATATGACTACTTTAACCAATTAAGAAACACTAATTTAAAAATACGCATTGGGCATTGGTTTAATCGCGCAACGCGCGTGTGATAACTAGTTATATTATATATGCTAATAATATCTAATAATTGTAATTGGCAATTGTCATGTAAAATTAAATCAAATATTTATTATATTTTATTTTCAAACTATTTCTAACCAATTCTCAAATGGTAATAACCTACTAACATAAATTATTTGCATTATTTTTATTATTATTATTATTATTTTTTATTCCAAAGACGGAAGGGCAAACACAATTAGCATTCACCCCAGATATGGTGGGAAGATAGAGTTTGACTTTAGTACATTCACGTCGAATGAAGACAACCCAATATCTTTGTATACAATTTGTCTTTGTCCCAACGACACTTATTCTAGCTTTGTCCTAGAGTTGGGAGAAAGACTGACTATATTTCGTCCAATTATGGCACAACTATGATTGTGAAATTATTTTTTTTTTTGGTAAATTCACGGGGTCTTGGGTCTTTCTCCGTCCGTTTAACGGTCCGGGTCCACCCACGTTCGCTCCGAGAGGCATAGGAGCTGGCTTAGGGGGAATCGTCACTTGCGGGAATCGAACCCGAGTTCTCCCGGAATTCTTCCCCACAAAAAGAGCTCATTTGCCACTTGAACTACCCCATTGGGTTATTGTGAAATTATTTTGTACAATAATCTTCATTGTTTTCATGATAGCCATGGTTGTTCAAAATTAAAAAGAAAATAAAAATTTTGGCAACTTATTTAAAGACATAGAGAGAAGATAACCATCTTCATATTGGCGAATATAGCATGTGGTATTGTTTTGTTTTGTTTTTCTAATTTTTAAATTTAAATAACTAAAATGTACTTATAAATACCCACAAAAAAAAAAAAAAAAATTGCGCTGAGACCCATGGTTGCAGTAGGCGCTAGGCGCTAGTTGGGCGGTAGACTAGCGCCTAGCGCTTAAGCGGTCTAGGCGGCGACTTATAAAAACAAAAAAATAATTCATGTGTGTGGGTGTATGTCATATATTATATTATATATAGGGAAAATGAGACTTTTTCCCCCTATGTTATGCGCTTATAGCACTTTTTCCCCCGGTGTTATTAAAGTGGCAGTTTTTCCCCCTGAAATGTTAAATTGACATTGTTACCCTTAAAAATAATTATTTCATTTATTTTTCTTCTCCAACAAATTATTACTTATATGTATGGATGATCACGATTCGGTTCGAGCCTAACCAAACACTGTAGCAATCATACCGAAATAGTATGGACGGTTCTGGTTACGATTCAGAACCGAAAAAATAAAATTAAATAATTGTTGAACCATGAACCGGAACTTAACCACAGTCATATATAGTAAAAAATGATCAAACACTTATTTTGATAAATCGGTACGGTTCGGTTCCAATTTCGATTTTGAACCGCCAATCAAAACTTATTTATCTATTTATTTATTTATTTTTATAATTTTATTTCTAATTTAAAAATAGTCTAAATTCAACAATTATTTTTTTTTATTTTTTCGGTTCTGAAACGTAACCGTAACCGTCTATACTATTTAAGTTCAATTGCTAAAGTGTTCGATTAGGTTCGTATCGAACTGTGATCTTCCATACATATTAGTAATAATTGGTTGGAGAATAAAAACAAATGAAATAGTTATCACTTTTAAAATAACTGGGGGGGGGGGGGG
>NC_044919.1:9106566-9126319 GCF_003576645.1 Ipomoea triloba | reverse complement strand
ATATATATATATATATAGTATAAGGGAAAATGACAATTTTTCCCCTATGTTATGTGCTTATAGCACATTTCCCCCTGTGTTATTAAAGTGGTAGTTCCCCCGATATATATATAATATAGTATAAGGGAAAATGACAATTTTTCCCCTATGTTATGTGCTTATAGCACATTTCCCCCTGTGTTATTAAAGTGGTAGTTCCCCCGATATATATATATATATAGTATAAGGGAAAATGACAATTTTTCCCCTATGTTATGTGCTTATAGCACATTTCCCCCTGTGTTATTAAAGTGGTAGTTCCCCCGTCTTACTTCTCTTACTTATATAAATAAATAAATTTAAATATATATAAATATAATAATAAAATTAACAAGGCTGACTCGCTCGAGTTAACTCGGCTAACTCTGCCGAGTTGGTCGAGTTAACTCGGCCAAATTCGGCCTACTCGGCTGAGTTACGCGCTAGGCAGCCGGTCACCTAAGCGGACGCATAGGGAGCAATTCGCCTCGGTCTAGGAGCGCCTAGCGCCTAGGCGGGGATTTTTGCAACAGTGCTGAGACCTGCGAGTGGAAGAGTGTAAAGTGTAGACTCAGAGCTGAGATGGTTACAAAGTTACAAAGTAACCCGGCCTCCAAGCCAACTCTAGTCTCACTCTTCTTTTCTTTTTGTACATAGGGGGAAAAATTGTCATTTTCCCTTATACTATATATATATATATATATATATATATATATATATCTCTTACTTCTCTTACTTATATAAATAAATAAATTTAAATATATATAAATATAATAATAAAACTAACAAGGCTGACTCGCTCGAGTTAACTCGGCTAACTCTGCCGAGTTGGGCGAGTTAACTCGGCCAAATTCGACCTACTCGGCTAAGTTACGCGCTAGACAACCGGTCACCTAGGCGGACGCATAGGGAGCAATTCGCCTCGGTCTAGGAGCGCCTAGCGCCTGGGCGGGGATTTTTGCAACAGTGCTGAGACCTGTGAGTGGAAGAGTGTAAAGTGTAGACTCAGAGCTGAGATGGTTGAGTGGAAGAGTGTAAAGTGTAGACTCAGAGCTGAGATGGTTACAAAGTTACGTGTAAAGTGTAGACTCAGAGCTGAGATGGTTACAAAGTTACAAAGTAACCCGGCCTCCAAGCCAACTCTAGTCTCACTCTTCTTTTCTTTTTGTACTCACTCTTAGACATTGTAGCTCATAGCTTAGAAACACAAACATTGTTCTTCTTTCCTTATCCTCCTAGCTACTTCAGAAGAAGTCAAACAAAAATACCCACTAGGAGCCGCCCTTGCTCTTTTTCTCCTCCGTTGAACTCTTTTCCACGCTCGTTATCTTTGGAAACTACCTTCATTGTTGGCGGACCTCTTGTCCTTGCCCCCTATAATGGCATCGCCCCCTTGTTACCGATGAACGCTAATGTTGTACAGGGAACCATGACCTAGAAGACATGAAGCATTGAGTTTTTGCAGGGCACCTGATATCTACTGTTTTGTACAATAATTCATCCCTTATTTGAGTTGTTTTTATGCTTATTTTCTTTATCCTAGTGAAATTGAGAATTGTTTGTGTGTTATATTATCCAAAGAGTTGAATTTTCCACAAGGAGCAGCAAATGAAGAATTTTGGAGCAGTTTGGACAAGTTTTGGAAGAAAAGGAAATTACCAAGAAAGAATAAGAATTGGAAAAGAATTGGAAGTTGTCTCGTGGGCCCAAGGCCCATCTATCTCCTATATATTCTACATATTCTCTACAATTTACAGAGTTCCCAACCCTAGTTAGTTTTAGTTTATTTTTCCCTTCTCTTTATATTTCCCTAGTATAGTTTAGATTAGTTTTATATTAGATTACTTAATTTCAAGCTTGGAATCTCGGATTGAAGTTGGATTTGTTCTTCATTAGTAAAGTTCTCTAATTCCTTTATTTACTTTCTTCTCAGATTTCTTGCAATGTTTATGGTTATTTATTATTGATTTGTTTTGTTTACTTTTATGATGCATGAGTAGTTAGCTTTTAGGTTTAGATTAGGGTTCTATTGCTATTCTTGATGCTAGGTTTATAATTATTGCATAGAGGGATAATTTATTGATCTAGTGTTTTATATTTGAATTGGATTATAATTTCCTCTTATTGATAATTGATGCGCAGCTTTTATTGATTTGTTTTGGAGAGAATTTCATCACAACGAAAGTTGGGTGAAAGACTCAACCTAATCAATTTTTCCTACTATGAGAATAGGGGTAATTTGGAGGCTTATAATGCTTTTGTGTTTAAGGTTATGATTGATGCATCACGAAAGTGGGGCAATCTTAGCTTAATTCTTGTTATTGATTACGAAAGTAGCTAACTTGAATTCTTGAGTGCATTGCCAATAAATCCATTGGTTAATTATTTTTCCCTACTTTTGAGATTGTTAGAACATCAAGATTGCAATATCCCTAATCTGACCCATTCTTTTATCATATAATTTTTCCCTTATTTTATTTGCATCTTTTATTTTATTTTAATTCCTAAATCATATTTTCCTTGGATTCTAGTGAATTCCAATACTTTAGTGCCTAGAATTTAATAATTCTCACAATATGTGACATAGCCCCAATCCTCAGTGGAACGACATTTTACACCCTCTTTTACACTCACAATTATACTCATCAGCACTCTGTATACCAATGGAGTGATTTTAATCATATATATATATATATATATATATATATATATATATATATATATATATATATATATCACGGCTGCAATTAACGCCGTGGTTAACAAAATTAATGTTGCCGTTGATCATGGAAAGGTCACTATAGTCGACAGAGGAGAAATGATTTTCCATTGGGGAAAGTGTTCATCACTAATGGTGGGAGAAGAATCACCATCATGGGTTCAACGTTGGATTAATCGTTTGATTCAACTATTCAAGTAGATGATGATAATAATAATAATAATTATTATAATAATAATAATAATGATAATAATAATAATAATGTAAATAAAATAAACATTTGACAATGTAGTCAGAAAATACCTGGAGTTAACTTATTAAAAATATTAAATGAGTCATAACCCTAGGCTCCCAAATGCTCAACCTGCTCTGATACCACTTGTGTCAAAGCCTAATCCATTCTAATTTTTAAATTTAAATAATTAAAATTTACTTATAAATACACACACTCACACAAAAGCTAAACAATACTTTTTCATTACAGAATATTGCGCTGAGACCTGAGAGTGGAAGAGTGTAGACTCAGAGTTGAGACGGTTACAAAGTTACAAAGTAACCCGGCCTCCAAGCCAACTCCGTCTCACTCTTCTTCTTTTTTTGCACTCACTCTTAGACATTGTAGCTCATAGCTCAGAAACATAAGCAATGTTCTTCTTTCTTTATCCTCCAGCTACTTCAGAAGAAGTCAAACAAAAATACTCACTAGGAGCCGCCCTTGCTCTTTTTTTCCTCCGTTGAACTCTTTTCCACGCTCATTATCTCTGGAAACTACCTTCGTTGCCGGCGGACCTCTTGTCCCCGCCCCCTGTAATGGCGTCGCCCCATTGTTACCAATGAGCGCTAATGTTATACAGGGAACAGTGACCTGGAGGACAGGAAGCATCGAGTTTTTGAAAGGCACCCTGTATACCAATGGAGTGATTTTAAATATCACAGCTGGGACCAACCCCGTGGTTGACAAAATTAATGCTACCGTTGATCACGGAAAGGTCACCATAGTTGACAGAGGAGAAATGATTTTCTATGGGGGAAAGTGTTCATCACTGATGGTGGGAGAAGAATAACCATCATGGGTTCAACGTTGGATTCAACGTTTGATTCAACTATTCAAGTAGATAATAATAATAATAATAATAATAATAATAATAATAATAATAATAATAATATTCAACGTTTGATTCAACTATTCAACAACGGTAATAGTAGTATAATATTAATAATAGCACCACCACCACCACTACTACGGTGGTGGTGGAGTAGCAGCAGCAATAACAAACCCCCTTTTGGTAAAGAGGGGAGGTAGGATTGTCTATACAACACATTTTTTCTTCACATCTAGCTTGGAATTACAATTTTTGGAGAAGGGTACGATTTTAAATTCCATGGAAAGAGGGAATTACAATGCCTTTCAAGAAAATAATATAATTTTACAAGTAGATGGTGACCTGAGTGGATGAGTGGCAATGGTTATACCAACAACTAGGTTCACATTGTATTGTGGATCTTGATCTAAAAATTATGTATTTGTAATTTACTTATTATGTGTCTTTCAATTAATAAATTATGTGCACGTAATTAAATTAAACGCATATAATATGGAAGTACATAATATGTTAACTATATATTATCTGCCTACAATTAACCTATTATGTACATGTACTAACATATCATGTACTTGTAAATATATTATGTATATTCCTAGATTGATAGGTGACAATCCACTTTTAGTCCTTTCTTTTCAGAACATTCCCACTCGATTCTAATATTATTGTGGCATGACATTTTTAGTTTTCCGCCAAAAAAATCGTTGAAATGTCATTAAATACAAGAAAATTTCGATCTTTTCTGTACAAAGTGGGTTGACCCACTATATTTTTATTTTTACTTTTTTAAAAAGAATTCATTATTCAAGACCTAAATGCCCTTGTATTTTGCGAAATTTATATAGTTTTGTTGATGGAAGACCAAAAATGGTCGTGTCACAATAATACTTGGACCAAATATTTAAAAAAAAAAAAAAAAAGACTAAAAGTGGATTGTCACCAATAAATCTAAGACCGAAAATGGAATTAACTCTTCAATTTATTTACAAACACATCATTGAATGTAATGTTGAACCAAGGTTCACAATGCAAAATAGGCCACGCCCTGTGTATAATTTGCTGATGGGACTTACCCCATACATCATTTCCTTTTATTATGAAAATTATTATTTTCTTAATGAGTTAATTTCATTTTTTGTCCTAAATTTATAGGTAACAATCTACTTTTAAGTTATTTTTTATTAGAACATTCACTTTTGGTCCTAGTATTATTGTGACATGATCATTTTTGGTCCTTTATCAGCAAAACAGTTTAAATATTGTTAAATACAAAGACATTTTGATCCACAATTATGGATGTTTTAAAAAAAACATAAAAAATATAGCGGTTCAACTTACTTTGTATAAAAAAGATTGAAATATTTTTATATTTAACGACATTGTAACGATTTTGTTGATAGAGGATTATAAATGGTCATGCCACAATATTGTTGATAGAGGATTATATTTAACGACATTGCAACGATTTTGTTGATAGAGGACCAAATGAGGATGTTTTAATAAAAAATGACTAAAAGTGAATTATCACCTATAAATCTAAGATTAAAAATGGAATTAACTCTTTCTTAATTGTTCTCTCTAACAAGACTGAATATTTAGAAGAAGTGATCGAGTGGGTAAAAGTACGAGTGTTGTATCTTTTTTGTGTGGTCGATCAGTATCAATAATATCTAATACAATTAACACCAATATCGATTGACCTAATAAAACTTTTCTAAATAATTCATACTCATAATATATAATCAAGAACATCAAACAGGGAACTAGTTGGTCAGCAATTTCAGCATCCATGGATATTGCATCAAAACTATACTAGTACCACATTGTAAGGAGAAGTGTAACTTACAAAATTATTTGCAGTGTACACAACATATCTTCAATATAGAATGGATGATCTATGGAATTGAAAAATGGATGATCTATGGAATTGAAACATGCTTCAAGCAACTATATATGTTCAAAGCAACTCTGATCTTTGAATACAATCATTTTCTACAGAAAAATGCATATATATTGTGTAGTAATCAGATCAGTGACGATAACCTTTCCAAAGAAGAAAAAATATACATTATATTTCCTATAACTTGAATAATAATACAAGGAAAAATTAGCTAGCACTGCCAAATTGATCGATCATAGTCAATCAAAGGTCATTCAATTCCTCGCATTTTTTTTTACTACAACGTACCTTCTTTGAGAGGGAGATCATAAACTGGAGACGAAATGAAGTTACCTTCCCGCTCATTAGACTCGATCAGCAGAATCACGACTTCCCTCATTGATGGGCGGTCGAAAGGAGACATACTCGTGCAATGCATAGCGATTCTCAAAACACTAAGCATGTGATTAACCGTGGTTTCATCTGTCAGGTCTAATCGGCTATCAAGTATCCCCCGTGTGAACTTATGTTCACGAATATAGTGCTTCACCCATGTGACAAGATCGCCTCCCTGATCTAGTGGCTGCACGGGAGCTCTTCCCGTTATCAACTCAAGTAGGACAACACCGTAACTATAAATATCACATTTTTCTGTAACCTTCATAGTGTACGCATACTCTGGCACGACAAAGGCGGAGTCATATATTAGTTATTAGTCACTTTTTGAATACTATTGACTCAGTTACAATGTAGTATCTGTGATCGAACCTGTGACCTCTCACTTAGAAGGGTCACAGCTATGCCGCTTGACCACAAGGTCTTTGGCAAATTAATGAAGTTATAAAGAAAGATTTTAAGGCTCTTACCGGGTGCAATGTAGCCATATGATCCAGCAACGGCAGACATGGACTTAGACTGGGGCATGTCGATAACTTTTGCCAAACCAAAATCGCCAACGTGGGCTTCAAACTTCTCATCAAGGAGAATATTGTTGGACTTTATATCACGGTGGATGATTCTCGGTTTGCAATCATGGTGTAAATAAAGAAGGCCTTGAGCGGACCCTAGAGCAATCATGAAGCGGGTAGGCCAATCTAAATTGCACGATGCCCCGTGCAGCAATTCACCCAAGCTACCCTTCTCCATGTACTCATAAAGAAGCACATTGGAACCCTGGTGGTAGCAAAAGCCATGTAACTTGACAATGTTCCGATGCCTAATCCTCCCGAGGGTCAAAATCTCTGCTCGGAAACTGTTCTCAATGTTATTGCCTTCTCGATTGGAAGCCAGCTTCTTCACCGCTATAGTTTGCCCAGACTGCATCACTGCCTTGTAAACCGTCCCAACAGCCCCCCTTCCTATGACATAACTGTCATGAAAATTGTTCGTGGCTTCGACTAAATCCTGCAAAGTGAACCCTTCTTTCGGAGGGAAATAGATGTCTGATGCCGGGGATAAAATATCCTTATCCTGTGAAGATCCAGCCATGTCAACTGGGTGCCGCTTCATAAAATACAAGATGACCACAATTAGAACGAGAGAAACCCCGCCAATCACAGCTGCAACCACTGTAACAATCTTCCCTCGAGAAGCACCCGTGCTTGTTACAAGAGGGGGCTTCAAACTGGAAGTAATAGATTCATTGCATCCTCCAAGAGGCCCGCCACAAAGACCGCTATTCCCAACAAAGCTGCTAAGGCTCATATTATTGAACAACGGTACATCAGGCAACGGGCCGCTGAGGTTGTTATATGAGAAGTCACAACCCATAAGACTCGACAGATTCCCAAATGTGCTTGGAATCTCACCATTCAAGTGATTGTTATTGAGCAGAAGGTACTCGAGCAATATAAGATTACCAAGCTCGGGTGGTATGACACCCGAGAGATTATTGTTACTAAGATTCATTGCAATCTGCAAGCCCGTCAAATAGCCTAACTCTGATGGTATTTCACCGGATAACAGATTTCCACCCATCTGAAGTTCGGTCAAGTGAGAAAGATTGCCTAATGCTGCTGGTATCCTTCCAGATAGCTTATTTTCTGAAAGCATAAGGAGTTCTAGCTGTGAAAGATTCCCAAGCTCGTCTGGAATAGCATCTACAAACCTGTTGTGGCTGAGATCGAGCCTTTGTAGTGCTTTAGAGTTGAGAATTTCGGGCGGTATCCTTCCAGTGAAAAAATTAGACGAGATATTGAAAGTCACAAGCTGAGTCAGGTTTCCTATTGACCTCGGCAACTCAGACGAGAAGTAATTGCCAGAAAGATCCAGCCTTTGCAACTTTTGACAGTTCCCGATCTCTGAAGGTATTGCACCACCGAAATTATTCTCACCCAATTCAACAGCAGACAGGTTTACCAATTTGCACAAGTCAGAAGGGAAATCCCCGATTAGCCTGTTGCCATCGAGACGAAGTTGTACTAATGAAGCACAATTGGTGACACCAGGTGGGATTTTCCCGTAAAGTTTATTTGAGCCTAGATTCAGCAAAATCAAATTAGAATGGTAACAGACATGAGGAGGAATTCTTCCGGTGAGGTTGTTGTCAGAAAAGTCAAGCACCCACAGTCGACTATAAATTCCAAACCCTTGAGGAATGGTGCCATTTAAAGAGTTGTCGAAAAGCTGTAATTGGACCATTTTAGTTAGATACTGAAAGCCAGATGGAATAGGACCTGTGAGGTAATTAATCGACAGATCAAGCTTGGTCAAGTTTATTAAACTACTGAACTCGTTTGGTATAACGCCTGTGAGTTGGTTCTGGAACAGATACAATAACTGTAGCCCCTTTATCAGACTCAGCTCTCTCGGGATTTCTCCTATCAAATAGTTCTCAGAGAAATCAATTTGAATTACTGAAGAGAGATTCCCGAGCTCCCTTGGAATTGTTCCATTCAACTGATTCCTGTAGAGATACAAGTTCTGCAGAGACTTGAGATTTCCTATTTCAGCCGGAATCTCCCCGACCAGATTGTTCTGGTACAAAGCAAGCGTTATAAGTCTGGTACAATTCCCAATTTCCCGCGGGATAGAGCCAGACAATTGGTTATTCCAAAGAACAATTTCAGTCAACCAAGTAAGCATTCCAAGCTCTCTCGGGATATTTCCTCCGAGTTGGTTTTGAGCAAGACCAAGAATTTCCAGGTTCTTACAGCCACCTAACTCTCTGGGCAGACTTCCAGAAATTGCATTCTGCCCGACTCGAAATGTCTGCAAATTCTTGAGATTACCAAGAGACGGAGGCAAAGGGCCAGTGAGATTGTTTGTGAATGCAGCAAAGTCAACCAGGGAAGAAAGCTTCCCAATCTCGACAGGAATAGGACCCGAAATCATGTTGTTGCTCAAATTCAAAAGTGCAAGATTAAACAGATTACCCAACTCTGGTGGAATAGCCCCATCAAATTGATTATTCCTCAGCAAAAGGAATTCCAATCTCGAGCAATTCCCGATTTCCTTGGGGATGCTCCCAGTGAATCCATTGAAAGAAAGGTCCAGACTAGTTAGAAAGGCAAGGCCACCAATACTAGAGTTCAAAGTCCCCAAAAGCTTCATTGATTGCAGATCAAGAGACTCCACAACAGGATTATTATAGGCAGAACTGCAATTCACACCCACCCACCCACATGGTGTTTCATCATTAGGGTTCCAATTTGCCAGATTGTTATGGGGATCATGAATGCTCTTTTTCAACTCCAGGAGGTACATCCCTTCAAAATTCAACCCTTCTGAGTGATAAACCACCAATACAGAAGCCATCAAAACTCCAATCCAAACCAAAGTAAAGCCTTTTCTTGATTTACACATCCCAGGCATCATAAGAACCTATAATCTGTCAATATTACAGCTACAACTATTACCCTACCACTCAAATAATTTATGGATCACAAGTTAATAAATACAACTTACAAGCTAGTACAATTATCAATCTATTTATGGTCTAACAAATTGAATACAAATACCCAGAAGACAGATACATTAAAAGAGAGCCCCAACCCCAAGAATCCAGAAATACTGGGAAACTCAACCAAACCCATTGAAGATCAGAGCTTAAACATACCTCTGAGACACCCCCCACAACAGCAACACCCAATCAAGACTCTGCTCAGGTGACTCCTTTTGATGATGACAAGGCAAAAACCATTAAAACCATGAATATGTTGCGTGAAAAGTGGAATCTTGCTCACATGCAAGATTTGAGAAGAGGAAAAGGGGAAAAGGCTGAGGCTTTGTTTAAGGGAGAAGCCAACAAAAAAGAAAAAAGAAAAAAAAATTGGGAATCTCAAAATATGCAAGGAATCAGAGATTTCTTTTCTTTCCCCTTTTCTTTATCACCAAGGAGTATATTTTATTGATTCAATGGAAGTTGCGTGCGCATTTCTTGAAGAAGCAAAAGAACAGCAGGACACTTCTTGTTCTAAACGGCAATGATAGTAAAGGGAAAAAAAGAAAAAAGCTTTAAGAGAAATCAAGGGCGGGCGAGGCGGGCTGAGAGCTCTTCATTGAAGCTCTAATGGCCGACAAAGCATGCTTACACCTCCCTCTCTTTCTCTGTATGTATATATATGGAGTGGATTGATATGATTCTTTGTGTGTGCGTGTGTTGTCTTCAATATGGGAAATGGGTACAGAGAGAAACCCGTAATCTACATTCGCTTTCACACAATCTCTTCCTCTCACTTTCACTGTCTGCCTCTCTCTCTCTCTCTCTCTCTCTCTAAAAGGTTGGCGTTTTCCAGTGCTCGTGAAAAGTTCAGGTCTCATTCAACTTTCAACTTTGTAGGTATGGGGAAAAAGTTTGGCCTTTTTTCTTCTTCTTTACATTCTAATAAATTAATATTTCTTGATCAGAATATTAGGGCGGGTGGGGGATAAAATAAAAAGTTTCCTTTTATACAATTTTTAATTTTTGAGTTTTTAAATTTATCATACTCTGACGTTCAAATTGTTATAAGTTAACAATTCATGGTCATTCAACTTTCAAAATTTAAAAATCGTGGTCATCTTGGAACAACAATGAATGGTTAAAATTTGATAGTTGAAAGACCATTGGTGATTAACTTGTACCACGGATAGTAACAATTTGAAAGTTGAAGGACCACTGGTGGTCAATTTGAAAACTTAGGACTAAACGTGACAACCACTATATTCGAAGGACTCTATATGGTATTAACTTATTTTTTAAAATATAAGTAACAAAATATAAGCCAATGTATAAATATAGAAAAATATATATATCCTCATATAATTCATTGTTGTCAAAGATTTCATTTTCTTTTTAATTTTGAACAATCATGGCTGGTATGAAGACAACTAAGGTTGCCCAAAATAATTTTTAAAATAAATTGGCAACCATAGTTGTGCCACTATAACTGGACGAAGTAGTCAGTCTTTGCCCTTTCGTCTTTGGAATGAAAAAAAAATCATTAGACTATCTTTGCTAGGTTATTTTCCTACCGTATATGTGTTTTTTTGGTACTAGAGGTAGGTCGGAGATAACAAATGGCGTCCTTACATTTTTTTTTTCTTCTTCTTCTTCTTCTTTTTTTGATTTTTTTTCGAACGCGCATTATTTGCAGTAATGTCTCACATCCTCTAAAATCAAACAAAAGAATCTAATATTATCGTAATCATATTCTTAAAATTATGTGAAATAATATGAATCAAATACCGATTAGACTATTTTTACATAAGAACAACATAATTTTTACTAAAATTATCTTGAGGAAAAAAAAAAGGATTGATAACTACCTAGAATAAGCCTACTAGAACGAGACAGCCAGACAGGTTTTGATTTTGAGTGTACCCTAGAAATACTGAGGTCAGATGTGATGTATGCAAGTTCGTCATATTCCATGATTTTCTTTTCTTTTTATTTTTTTGGACTTTATCTTTGTTTTATTTGATCTTAGTTGGTTATTGGCTTCAATATATTATTTTTACTCCTTGGCTCTTATGTTTTTGGACACAATTACAATTTGGACTTTACTAAATTTATAGTACATTTTGGACTTTCCTAAAGATCCTTTTGACGCGGCAAAACATTATCGACAATAGCATTTTTTTTCTTATTAAAACAATTATAATTATAGAGGAAGGGGATGGAGCCTCGCAGTTAGGGCTGTTAGCGAACAGAGCTTTCGACAAACTACTCGTGTTCGAGCTCGGTAAGCGTTCGTTTATTAAGGTAAACGAACATTAACAAACAAAATTTAGAGCTCGGTTAATAAACGAACAGAATCTGAACAGTGGTAAGCTCGTTTGCTAAGTGTTTGCGAACAAGCTCGTTTGTGTTCATTAAGTAGTGTTCGTGAACAAGCTCGTTTGTGTTCGTTTAGTAGTGCTCGCGAACAAACTCGTTAAGTGTTCGTTTAATAATGTTCGCGAACACGAATATATATATAATTGTTCGTGAAGACGTGAACGTAGATTATTCATTGTTCACGAACAAATTGTGTTCATGAACATATGCAGGTGTTTTGTTATTAAGTGTTCACGAACGTGTTCATGAACGTAAATGAACATGTTCGTGAACGTGTTCGTTAACGTCAACGAACACGTTCGTGAACATGTTCACGAACGTTAACGAACACTAACGAACGCTTAACAAACGAACACGAACAGGATTTTCAAAAACCTTAACAAACGAACACGAACACGAACACCTCAAAATCCTTAACAAACGAACACGAACAACCTTCGTTCGTTTATGTTCGGTTCATTAACAACCCTACTCGCAGTTCAAAAACTGCTAAAACAAAATATTATGCTCCAAGGCACCGAGCTTGTTCTCCTCATAGTACTCATGAGCATCATTGGGAGGCGCATCACACTCAATCCAGTCACGCCTTTTCCGAACGGCAATCTTAACAAGTCTGTCAACCACCCAGTTGTGTTCGCGAGGTGTGGGTAATCCTTACCTCCCAATTCCTTTGAACCCAATCCTTGCATGCATGAACAATATCTCTGACAAGCCCCAATATCTCGTGGTCTCCGTTAATCCCTTGCACAGCATCCCTAGAGTCGCTTTGAATACACACTTTTCACACACCTTTTCCCATGCCCACTATTAAAAATTAAAATAATTAATATATTTACTTATTGATTAAATACCTAGAATTTTTTTTAAAATACTAATGATTTTCAGTCCAAAGAATCTAAGTCCCACCACTGGAGTTCGAACCTATGACTACCCTTTGGAATGGTAACCGAGATTTCATCACAATACATGATAGTTGGCTTAAATACCTAGAGTTTAAATACACAAAAATTTCATTGGTTGTGCAATAAAATAAATTAGGCCCTTTTTTATATAATTGGAGATACAAAATTAGAAATAATATTTATAAAAAAAAGGAGTCATTCCCATTTTTGGTCCTACTGTTATTGGGGCATTGCCAATTTTAGTCCACATCATTAATTTTTGCCACATTGAGACCAGTCTTATTTAGTCCTTGTCAGTTTTAGTCCACCGTTAAAATTTTCGTCAAATAACCGTCTAAAAGAGGGGTATTTTGATCTTTTCATGCTTTGATCATCTCCTTTACCCTTTGTAGTGATTTTCCTTACAGATTTTCATCCAATGAAGAGGTCCAGTAAAAGCCATGACTTTGTAATGTGGCTCACATAGCTTTCGTCGAACCTCTTCAATCGATGAAAATGTGTAAGGAAAACCACTACAAAGGGTCAAGGAGATGACCAAAGCATGAAAAGACGAAAAATACCTCTGTTTTGGACGGCAATTTGACGAAAATTTTAACGGTGGAGTAAAAGTGGCAATGACTAAATAAGACTGGCCGTAATGCGGCAAAAATTAATAAAGTGGACTAAAATTGGCAATGCCACAATAACAGTAGGACCAAAAATGGAAATGGTCTATCAAAATATAAAATATTTAACAAAAAAATACAATCTAAAAATTTCCTGACATTATAAATTTGGGGTTTAATTGGTCAATTAGCAATGATATGATCATAATTGATTAGGCAATTAAAATTATTTTTAAAAAAAAAAGAAGAAATAAGATATATTAAAATATTAATTAAATATTATATAGAATTCTGTTATGGTGTTTGAAAAAATTACTTATTAATTAAATATATAAGGAATTAATCAAGTATTGGCACATAAAAAATGTGACAATTATGAGGTAAGGGCAATATAACATTGGTTATTGCTTCAGGGCCAGATTTTTTCACCAACTTTTTTTTTTGTTCTTTTACAATTTAACATGACAATAAATATTTTTTATTCAGTGGTTACTATGAATTAGCCCCGCGTTAAATATGAAATATATTTATTAATCAAATACTATTCATAGACTCATACTACATGGACCAAACTTTTTCACCCAAAAATTCACAATTTGATGTGTTACTGTGTTAGTATATAATCCGTATTTGATTAATAAATAGATTAATTTTTAAATGTAAGGTGGGGTTGATCAATTCATGAAAACTAATGAATAAAAAAGAACAACATTGTCATGTCAGATAGTGAATAGAATTTTGGTCCCTCTAGCAATATTCACAAATCATATATTGTCACATTAGATAGTGAAAATATTGATGAAGTTTTTGTCATTGTAGCATGATACAATAGTATTACGGATATTGTTATAGGGATCCAAATTCTTTTACCATCTGACATGGCAATAAAGCTCTTTTTATTCATTAGTGATGGCTTTATTAGCCAGACTAGACCCATCAAGAAACTGGATTGTCAATGGCATTTTAGGTAACAGGTACAAGAATTAAATAATAGGACGTTAGGTCGCGGGTGCCCTTTCGGTTGGTAATCAAATAATAATATTAAGTGTTTGGACTAAAAGATCAAGTCTAAGATACAAATAAATGCCTAATAGTAGGGTTATTACAAGACTTAAATAAAGTGACATTGTCTTGAAGTGAATACCTAGGAGAAAAGGATCGAATGCCAAGTGAATTCAGTGCCAAGGATTGAAAAGACCCCTTATTTTTAGTGTTTGAGGACCCGAGCTTCTCCACAAAACGAATGGACCTGATTTCCTTGACTTTATACTCCACCTATCTATTCGAACCATGGCTCACCACATGCCCTCAACCCTCCCTTTCAACTACTTATCATAGTCAAAACCCTTGAATGGCTAAGTGGCTCCGATCGAGCCAAAGCCATCCATGATTAGCCTCGCATGGCCACATATGGCTACTCCATGACTGGCGATAGACCGAGAAGTGCCACATCGAGCATGACAGTGGATAGACAGCTCTAGCGCCCCTCCGATCCCTCCCATTTTTTATTTTTTATTTTTTGCATTATCAACCCCTTAATTCCAACCCAGTCCTAGCATGACCCCAAAATATTTTCATCCCAACCTCTTAGAATTCATCTCATATCTCACAACACACTTCATCCCCTCAATATTGCATCATAGTCCCTAAACTTCTCACCTTGTCAAACTTTAGACCCCATCCCTCTAACATTTGCACTTTGTCCCCTTAATTCTACTTCTCAACTCAATTTGCACCCCTAACTTTAGTTTCTTCATAGCTATATAGGCTCAAATACCTTCCTCATGGTTTAATTTTCAATTATCTCATAAACTCAATTAACTATCGGATCTCCACTTTCTGACCTAATTGACCTTGAACTTAGGCTTCATTCTTCCTTCAATTGGTTACCATGAACTGCTCAACCCCACCATGTGTTTAAACAAATATCTATTTATTAATCAAATAGAAATCATATACTACTATATCATATTGTGAAGAATTTTGATCCATATAGCATAATCCATAGCATAAATATGTTTTTATATTATTACTAAACAAATACATACACATACACATATATATGGTTGTAAGCATATACATTCACATAAAGTTTAACCCCTAAAATTAAAGGTCCTAACGTCTTGTACAGTCATACTATTTGCATGTTTTCACGATTGACCCTAAATTTATTATGTTAGAAGTCTAAAAACATTCATGTGTGTTGATTGTGTTCTCATACGTTAAATTTAAAGAAAGTTTTATAATGTCAATAATACATCATGCTCATTATTATTTATAAAAAGGGATAGGTGATATTTTTTGTAAATAATTATTGTTCTTAAATAACATCATTTTTATTTATAATAATAAATACATTCTAGTTTTTACATTATATATAATTCAAATATGAGTGCTTATTTCAAATATCAATTGCATCAATTATATTTCTTTAATTTAATTATTTAAATTTAATAAAAAGTGTCAGTTCCGCAGGAAATTAAAATTGACACATCTCGTGAAGTATGGTCAAATTTTTTAACTCCCCAACTAAAAAATATGTTTTCTGTATGAATATCATAATGACCTTGAAGATTTGCAGTGGTGATTCAAGGTAGCTAGCACGCTCTACTAGAATTAATTAAGTTCTGTTCTTTATGTTGTTGAATTGACGTTGTAGGAAAAGTTACACTTTTTTTAATTGTAATTTATTTTTTTCTGTGTAGTTTAAAAAATTTATTAAATAAGAATAAGATTTATTTAGTGTACACTTTTAAATAGTAATTGTGGATTTTCATCATTACTAAAAAAGTTATATTTTTGTTCTATATCAATTGTTTCCTAGTTATAAATGTAAATCTTTTAATTGTTGTAGATAATTCTTGAATAAGTTTTTTCTCAAAATGGCTTCTTGACTATCACTCATTCTCAATTTTGCATTTTGACTTTCAATTGCACCAAATGTG
This sequence comes from Ipomoea triloba, assembly GCF_003576645.1. NCBI lineage: Eukaryota > Viridiplantae > Streptophyta > Magnoliopsida > Solanales > Convolvulaceae > Ipomoea > Ipomoea triloba. Next base: position 9,109,889 of record NC_044919.1, on the reverse strand, counting down.
GTCCCTCGACTTTCAAAAACTCATCCAATTATGTTTTCCGTTAGTCTACCTAATAGATGAGTAACATAAAATAGAGGTAGTTATCTATCGGTCACTACCTATCATGTCTAACGCGTACATACAATGCATGATTTTCTAACACACAAAGACCCTTAGCTTTTTTATTATATATTCTCCTCTCAAAAAAAGTAACGTATGACCGGTCATTAACAAAACTCCTCGCTTTCTATCCAAAATCTAACAAAAACCCATCAAAATCACCACAATGGCCTTTGTTATATATACCACAAACAAGAACTTATTCATGCAAAGTAAAGCAGTAAATGTTCCACTTGTTTTTTTGATTTATTTCCTTAAGTCATTTTTATGTTCTATTATATAACCAAAAAAACAAAAACAAAAACAAAAAACCAAAAAAAAAACATTTTTATTTCCATTTCTTGTAATATACACAAGGAGGTAAGGCATTAGAGGGTTAGATGAACTAAAAACATGTCATACTAACGCAATTAACTGTCAAAAAGTATCTAAGACCATTTAGTGGTAAAACAAGAACTCGGATACTCAATTACAATCAATATCCATCGCCATCTACTCTGCATTCTATTAATTTTTTGTAAAAGGTATAAAGTATATTAGAACAATGTCTTCAATTAATTACAAAAAGATTGTACCTTTTCTTACCATCAAATCATTAGTCTTACCTCTAATTTTTATTTTTTTTTAAAGAATTGTTAATTAGTCGTTTCACTTTATGAATCCCAACACTTGAAACCATCCATTCAAATAAATAGATTTCTTTTTACATCTGATTGCAATGAAAGAGAAAATAATTTGAACACATTACTCAACTATATCAAAATTGTAATTTAAGTAAATAGATATGCTAAAAATTGTAATTTAAGTAAATAGATATAGAAATTGTGAATCAATTGGTAAAATTAGTCGCTAGAGATGACAATTTTTTCCTAATCATCATGCGGATGGGGATGATACTCCTCCCCATCCCGTCATGTCCTATCTCTCCCTATGTGAGAACGTGCGGACAAATCTAAACCATTGATCTAGTAGATTCAACGGTTAAAAATAAACAAAAAAATTGTAATATTTATGAAAATGATTCCGCTCAATTTAAAATTTTGTACTATTTATAAAAATGACTCCGCTCATTTTTCACTTGATTTTTCATCTATCAGATCTTGCATATCAATGGTTTATATATATATATAAGTATAAATAATTGAAGATTATATTTATTTTATTTGCATATTAAAGTATTGGATATGTTGTCTTGTGTGTTTTAAATTTATTATTTACATTAAGACTATAGTATTTGGTACTTTAGACTTTGATAGTTTTCTTGTAATTGAAAATTTAATCAAGAATTAAAAACTTCAGTATTTTAATTTTCAAGACAAAAAAATTTAATATTTGAATTTTGTTATATGAATATTAAAAAGTGTACTAGTTATTTGACATAGGTTTGACCGAGAATGAAATTTCCTGTCACCACAAAATTTTATGTGAGGCGGAAAATACTTTTTATTCCCCAATGGGGATGGAAAACGAGGAACCTAACGTGGTGGGGTTGCACTCCCATCCACGCCATTGTCATCCCCAATAGTCACCAGCCAAAAACAATTACATTCTTTATTAGAGTTAGTCATTTTTCATTTTACAAGTTCAATATCATATTAACTTTTACGTACGACTATTTAAATTGTCATTATAAGTACATGACTTCTATTTTTCACTTTTGAGCCATTTTTGTGAAATTTTGGTGAAATTTCATCAGAATTTGTTACAAATTTACAAGTGATAAAATTTTATAAATAAAAATGTCAATTCACATTACATGCTTCAATTAATATATATATATATATACACACACCTACCTTCTGCTCATAAATTTTAGTTACTCGTAAATTGTGTGACAAAATCTTATTAAAAGTTATATATTTTTTCACTAGAAAGATTAAAAGTGAAAAAACAAAAATTATACACCTATAAATAATAAGAATGTTATTAAACAAAAAAAAAAAACTCTTATTATGATTATGATGCCATGTGATTTCCTATCCCACTATTGATTTCTCCGGCTACCATTTTTTTATAGTTGTTGTAAAATGGGATGAAGTAATAAAATAAAATTAGCCTAGGTGTGTAGGATAATGAAGTGGAGCCCACCCCCATTGAGGAAGGATGTGGACCAATAACGGCAAGAAATGAATGAAGATGATGGCTACTTGCTGCACAATATAATGTTAAGCTGTCCAACCACTTACTTTAAGTCCAAATCAATGATACTCACAAGCTGTGGATATGTTAAGTCTTCCCACTAATGATTTGATGCTTGAAAAATGAACATTGAATATTAATTGTTGAACACACCCTCCATTTTGGGTTGGGTTGCCTCAATTATTGAAAATTTTTACAAAAAAGTAGTATTTTTTTATATAGTAATATTTATAATAATGTTGATTCTTGTGGGTGCACATCTCATTTCATGACTAGACTTTTCATTTTCTTTGGCTTAGTGCTTGCATTCCTACCCCCTCAATTTTTTCTCCCCTTTTGCTTCACCTCCCCCCACTACATACATTCTCATCACCAACAAACCCAATACAATTTGTATCTTTGGAAATATATGTGTGTATATATATATAGGGTAATTCTGGTGCGAAGTACCTCTCATGTGAAAGATAGGGTTAGATATGAGATATTCATCAAATCTAGATCAACGGCTAAAATCAATAATTTTTTTTTTAAAAAAAAAGTAAGGCATACCCATTTGTTATTGGCGCTCATATCTTCTCTTCTATGTTACTTCGGCAATGTCCATTAACTGATTGTTGAAGCGTGATTGGAAAATGATAGTGGTTGTGTTTGAGACTGGAAAAAAAAGTGCGTCCTCACTTAAAGAAGCAAATTGTATAAAATGGCGCACCTTAAGAAGGAAAACCACGCACCTAAAGCTTTAGGCCAACGCACCTTAAGTTTCAACAACTGACGCACCTTAAGCACAAAAATCACGCACCTTAAGAATGAAAATCATGCACCTTAAAATTGACCTAGATGCAAAAAGATCAAATTGCCACTACGTTTTTTTTAATCTATATTCAATCTGGGTTGTTGATTTGATTGGATTAAGGGCTGAGATTAATCTGGGTTGTTGATTTTGATTAACTTAAAGGACTAAGATTAAACTCATCTTTTACCTGAAGCCTATTACCGCATTTGATATATATATATATATATATATATATATATATATATATATATATATATATATATATATATATATATATATATATATATATATA
>NC_044919.1:9039357-9105909 GCF_003576645.1 Ipomoea triloba | reverse complement strand
TATATATATATATATATATATATATATATATATATATATATATATATATATATATATATATATATATATATATATATAATTCAGCTCCCGTGCGGTTACTTTAGGTGTGTAATTTTCTTCTTAATATGCGTGATTTGTATGCTTAAGGTGCGCGATATGTATGCTTAGGTGTGTGATTTGTGTTCTTAAGGTGTGTGGTTGGTGTAGTTAAGGTATGTGGCCTAAAACTTTAAGTGCGCGTAGTTTGTGTTTTTAAGGTGCTTTGTTTGTGTGCTTTAAAGTGCATGGTTTGTGTATTTAAGGTGCGCACTTGAAAGCAAGTAAGCATTGCACTTTTGGCATATCAACATTGAATTCGAGTATGGTTAGCATTGACCTAACAACTTAGAATCCTTCTCACCCAAAAAAAAAAAAACAAAACAAAACAACTTAGAATCTTAGATGTATTCTCGTTTCAATATAAATATAAGGCAAAAATTTTTGTGAGACCGTTTCACGAATTTTTGTTCTTGTGACAGGTCGAGTTAAGATGAAATGTAATACATATACTAACAAATGTAATACTAAATCAAGAATAAAATGTTTATTACTTATATGAAAAAATATAATACTTTTGAAGAAAAATGTAAAAGTATTTCATTTTTCATCAAAAATATTACATTTTCCTTTATAAGTGCAACATTACTTATAAGGGAAAATACAATGTTTTTGATGGAAAAAGACCATGTGGTCTAGTGGCATCCGGTGTCCCGGTTAACACTCTCACATGAATGAACAGATACTACATTTGTAACAAAGTCAGTAGTACTCAAATAATATAATGCTTTTGATGGAAAAAGTAATACTTTTACATCAAAATATAAAAGTATTACATTTAAATTTGTTCTCAAAAGTATTATGTTTTTCCTTATAAGTAACAAACATTTTATTCCTGATTTAATATTACATTTGCTAGTATAAGTATTACATTTACATATTGACCCAACTCGACCCGATCGACCCGGCTCACGGATAAGGATATGTGAGACGGTCTCATATAAGTGTGACTCTAAATATAATAATAGAAGAATATTATATAAACCTAATTCTTTACTTCCAAACTTTTATTTTTACATTCAATTTTTTTTAAAATGTAAACTCTTTTTTGAGACCCACATAATAAAAATAACTTATGATTACATGTCACATCATGAAATAAAATAAATGGAGTATACATTGAAAATGCATATAATATAACTCATAATAATATAATTATTTCACATAAAATTAATAAAAGATTGTTGATTGATATTTAAATTTGAAAGATTCTTTCCCCATTGAAATATTCTTTTGGGATGAACTCTCCGGAGTTGAGCATTAATATTGACGCTCTCATGCCACTGCGTGCCATAAAATTATTCACGATAGTGTTTTACTAATTAAGTTTCAGTACCTATCATATAAATTCATTATTTTTTTCATGATGGTTACAAACTACCCCAATTCAATACCTAATATTCAAAACTTTAATAGTCTATATATAATGTTCACACAAAATAAACATTATTCACACACTCATCAATTTGTCATACTTTACAATCTGGTCAATGTCAATTTTATGTTATCACTTAGCTTATTCATTGTTAGAAATTATTATAATAATATACTTTTATGAATATTATGTATTAAACTTGTAAATATTATTTATTGATGACGTAACGATTTTCAAGACTGGTTCGAAAATAACATTATTATGTTGAACCTTATATTGTCATGCATCATGATTTTCTCTCCTAAAATAATATTGTTATGATTCCATATACTATTGTTGTGATGAGACTTTAAGCTAATGAGTAAGATGAGATAGATTATTAAAGCAATCAAAATAAGTTGAATAGTAAAAAGAAATAATTACTAGTGAGACCAAACTATCTAGTATCGAATATATATGATATAATTCTATTGCAATATTTTCTAATTAAGTAACAATTTTTTTTACCACTATCAACATATTTTACTATTTCCTCATGCTACACATGCTAAGATCCAATCTTAGTTGCACACTCAAAAACTATTAAAAGTGGGATTCCCCCTTAACCTCAAAAAGAACCAACAACTTGATAGTATATTAGTCTCTTTTGTCTCCACCAATTATCTTAAGAATATTGTTAGGTCAATATTCCACAAGGAATTAAATGATCAAGATCGGATAGCTAGCTAGATAATATAATTTGAGTTCTTTAAAATAGATACTCCCTAGTCCCTAACTTTTTGTCTACTTTTTATATTTATTTCAATTAATGGGAATTAACTTGAATTATATATAATTCTATTTTTGAATTATTTAATTTTTTATTCAAAAGAAGTGATTAGATACAACTCAATCATGTACTTCATTAAAACATTTTCTTCTCCTAAAAGGTTGAATCCCCAACATTAAGGGCTCCCTACACCCCGACCCGATAGAGCATACTCCATTAAAACCTTCTTCTCCCTAAACGTTACACCCCGACCCGACAGAGCATTTGTGATGATGTAATTCAATGGCTCAACAGACAAGCTGCACAAGAGATCTGCCCACTTTGGATATAATCCACACAACTACTGTCGCCGAAATTTAAATATTGGTCTAATCTATGATCTTCTCCCAAATATTGTTTACTAAACCATTGAGCGTAACTAAGCCCATTTGGAGAATCCTCCATTAAAACCTTAGGACTCCAGTCATTGTATACTAAGCTAATCCACGTAGGAACACTCTCTAATAAAAATGATGTCCTTAATTAAATATTATAATTTTGTATTTCTCACTTATGTGAATATATTATAGTGTTTCTGAAATTCAGTGAACTTTCCTCAATTTGTTACACGAAAAGGTCATCAAACTTGACATTTAATATTTCTATTTAAAATTAGAATATATGAAGATATTAAACTATTACAAAATGATAAGTGTATTTGCATTGAGTAAAACTCTTTTATATATGTGTTAATTTTATTCGACGAAAGAGAAGAAAAGAATAAAAATCGCATTCAAAAGATTATTCTTAACGAGAATTGCCTATTTAGTTAGATGTTATACACTCAATGGATCGGAATTAGTCTAAGGCCAAGAGCCCAAGATGGATCGATTGGAGAAGAAATGAATTAGTCTTGTTGAACCTTTCTTCTTGCATCAGCGCGAACGAGCAAAGTCTTCCAATTAAAGTTGAAAAGTCAACTAAATTTTTCAGTGACAGAATTTTTTTGAGTACTACTGACTTGTTATAATATAATATTTGTTCATCAGTGACAGAATTTAATAATACATCTTTTAAAAATTCATTAGTCATTACCATTACAACAACGTCCTTAGAATAATTGCTCCCAAGTAATATTTTATTAAATTAATCTCATTTTATGGTACATGGATATGGTACATGGAGTGTGAAAAATATAAAGACAAAAGACCGGATTATGAAGGCAATTCAACTTTGGTCTAAAAAATGTCTTAAACAAATGTTGATATCTGATGAAGGCTACAAGTCCCAATGATGAACTTCAATTGACGTAGAAGTGCAGAAAGTCGTTCAAAGTTATAGATCAGATCTTACAAGTCCAACATATTGGATATTTATGCAAAAAGGTCCTACACTAATTAATTTATTCCAATTTGATCCTTTTAGACGGTCTTAACGTACGTGGGGAACAATTTTAATCTCCAATGTCTTAAGGATAGAAAAGTCATTGTCTCTTTTTTTATATAAAAAAAAAAAGTATAAACAAATTAAATATTGCAAAACATTGACCATGGTATATTGGTATGGTCAATATGCACATGAGGCTGAACTGTAACCATCTCAACTCTGTCCAGTTAAACTACATTTCCTTTTATTTTCCATCTTTTAATCATTTGTGATACGAAAAAATTTAAGGCGTTTCGTTGGTCAATACTGATGATGTTTTATATAGGATATTTACATGTGAATATAATAGGTTGTACTAAATACAATTAATACTAATGTCAATAATATATGACTATCGCTACACTAAATACCATTAATACTAATGTCAATAATATATGACTATCGGTACAATATGTTGTATTTGTATAGTTTTACCAAATATACAATACTTCGTAACATAGTTAGCTTATCAATTAATTTTAGCTTGTTTGACCATTATTACTTGTTTGACTTGGTTAAATAATTGATATAAGTGTTTGATTAATTAGCTTTCTATAACAACTTATTACTCTAAAAAGCTAAAATTTAAAAAGCCGCTTAAAGCAGTTTTTTCGATTAGCTTTATGAGAAAGTTATTTTGCATGTAATCAGCTATCAGTTGACAATTAATTTACCAAACATCTTTATACAATCAGCTAATGCTATCAATTAGTCAAAGTCACTAACACAATCAGCTAACACACATAGTCTCGGTATCAACTAACACCATAAAATTTTCCTTATTTTGTATTTTTTTTTAAATCCTTTTATATAAATATTACGGAGTAGTATCCAATAATGTGTTTTTGTTGTATTAAATAATCTTTGGCAATGCTCCAAAAGGGGTGACTGAGTGGGTGAAATATGATTTTTGTATCTAAAGGTCACATATTTGATTCATACCAACGCCCTCTCAATCTAGTCCGTAGCACAAGGCCTTCATAGTGTAATTTACGATTTATTACACAAGAGCGAGATTTACGCAAATATATCATAGGGTATCGAAAAATAAATAAAATAGAATAAAATAATTTATTGGCATTGAGAGTGTTTTGTTGCATCAAGATGTAGTTGTCCTTGAAACTATATAAATAATACAGTCCAGATTGATGAAATGATTCACCCAGGTGTGATTGGATCAAGTAGGTTGTTGCTTCGAGATGATACCAATCTAAGTTTATTTTATTTTATTATCACAAAATTTATTGTACATGTTATTAAAAAATTAAAAATAAAAACGAAATACAGATTTAAATTCAATACAAAGAATACAAGAAAATATGTTTTAAAACAAATATAGCTCAACCAAACTACAGTGTACTGTCTTATGTTTGGGCATTTAATTTAGTACTGTTTGGAAGCTTTCTAGCTTGGGTCCAACTAAAACTCTGTTTGTGATGGATGTTCATCCTTACACACTTTGTACACCTATTTTGAATTAATATCTTTTTTCTTTTCTTTTATTGAACTATGATTTGGTCACTTTTAGTCCTCAATTTTAAAATTGATCCATTTTAATTTCTAATTATTAATTTTGTGTAGTTTTTTTGTCCCTTTGCGTAGTAATTTCTTTGTTTTTTTTTTTTAATCATAACGCACCCAGTATTCTCACCACTGTAAGACTAATCCAGATTCAACCTGATAAAGTTTGATTCTTATTATGCACGCCTTTACAAGAGTCAAACATCCAACTTCACATTTACATTAATAAACAGTTTACTGTCTCAAGCTACAAGTCAATACAACCAAACTAATTACATAAAATATCCTTTTCATCTTTATTCAAGTCTCTTTCTTTTCTTTTTCTTTTTTGGAATATGATAAATATATTTAAGATGCAAAAAACACACAATGTATATATGTCCAGATTTTATGGGGGGAGAAAATATAATGAAAGAAATTAAAAAATAATTATAACACACTTTCTTTTTTGAATTAGTCAAAGAACATGCCATGTTAGCATTGGATAACAAGTGACAGTATATATATTATTAGTGTTTTATGTGAGGATAGTCACGTCTTCCTAAAAGCAAGTCTTAAAGGTGTGAAACCCAAAACATGGTTTAATAGCCATAGCCAATGGGCTAGGTTAAGTGGGCTCTCTCATTCCAACATCTTCTCATAGGAGAGAAGAATGGTCATTCAAACACATTTGTCCTAGGAGTAAGAAGACAAGTTATATCGTGGACCAACAGTCCACTTTGTATGATGCATTATAATTAATAATGACGTCGTTTTATATTAAGTGTCAATTAGCACATTATGTTCTTTTACGTTATCATGTATTATGTTCATAATATTTGATTTATATGTTCATATAATGAACCTGCTAAACTAAATGTACATTATATGTATTTTCTGTTCACGCTATAGTAGGTTCATAATGTTTATTCATGCTATAGTAGGTTCATAACATTTATTCTATATGTTCATAAAAATAAAGTTTAGTGTTCATAATTCTTACACTACAAATGTATTATGTTTAATAATATTCATCATATACTATGTTCATAATATTTGTTCTATCCGATTATAAATCTAAACCTTAATGTACACAAACACTAAACTACATTGTACATCACATCTATTTTTATTTCACTCAGTAGTATGTTCATAATATTCATTACAATAAAGCTTAATATACATAAAATTACATTACATGAGCATCATATTTAATAACATTCATCCATTACTATGTTCATAATGTTTGTATTATATGATCATAAACTCTAAACCTTAATGTACAGAAACATTATATTTAAGTAATACATTTATGTATTGATGTGTTTAATTCCCTCTGTCAAAGCTTATTATCTTTGACCAAGAAGTATGGAAGTTAAATTGGGTAGGTATGGATAGATGAGTCTTATGAAAAGTCCCGTCATTCAGTAATAAGGCGAGTTTGGGGAGATATGTTGAAGCCCGACATGTCCTCTATGTGGTGGATGTAGGTTGGCCGGCCAAGGAGGCGTTGCCAAGTGTTTAATTTAAGGATAACAGGTAGATGGGATGTGATTAGACAATGCGTCTAGGGCCTCATACTCTAAGAAACAGACAAAGAGGCAACTCACCTTCCCGGTCTCGAGGGTGAATGTCCTTGTCCATCTAATCGAGTGATCAGGAAGTCTCTATAGTCACGTAGTCTACCTGGTGAAGAACTGGGCTACTCAGTAACTAGTCAACTAACTGGCCTATCTGGTCGAAGCATATATGCATTATATGTACCTATAGATTTATTACAATATATATATATATACACACACACATACATACTAACATACCGGTGTAGTTAGGAGAACCAAGTGACAAACAAGTTAGCTAGCAAGGCTTTGCTCCATGCACATGGGTTACAGGTGCTTAACTATGCACCTCGTTCATCATATAGTTGCTTATTAATAATAGAATGGGAGTGGAAAACAATTAATCTCCAATTAAAACTTGGTCATATTAATAGTCAACGAAAGTAGACATAAAATAACACACATTATTGTGGTGCACTATACCATTTTACATTTTTACTTATGGTTCAACAGGCTGAAAGTGAACGCAAGTAGTTGGACTATATGGGCATATAAAAATGACACCATTGACAACGACCTTATCCCAATCAAACCACAAAAAAATGGCACAACTGGAGGCAACTGCCGACCAAAAACGTTGTACACATAAAAAAAACATATAGATGGGATGTAGCCACAGCCGCCCTGGTTCCCTATACTGCTAGGCTACTCAAACAAATGTGGATGGGATATATGGATACGCTACAAACTACAAAGATTTTGTAAATCTTGTGACGAAGAACATGACCCCATCTTGACCACACAACAACGTGGTATATACAATTATTAAATCAATCCCTGCATGTGATACAAGGGCCACATTCAGTGTAATTGATAGGATCCAAGTCACAAGAAAATATTAAAAAGCACATGTATCATTAAAGCCTATACCCTTTCAACCACATGGCTCATGACAAACCGTGATCCAAGGTCATAAAATATAAAGTTATTGCTTAGAATTGGGGCAACCCAAGCTAAATTCATTGAACTACCTTGATTTAAATCGATCAGCTTATATTCCTTTACAGGCTAAGATATTAGAGTTTCATTCAGTGCACACTTTTACATAACTGTGAATTTTGCAGGCTAGAATAACAAAGCATATCTTCTTGATTTAAATCAATCAGCTTATATTCCTTTACAGGCTAAGATATTAGAGTTTCATTAAGTGCACACTTTTACATAACTGCGAATTTTGCAGGCTAGAATATAACAAAGCAAGCTTCATCCAGAACATATGTTCACGTAGCAGCTATGGACTTTTCCATTAATCAAAGAAATTACAAATTTGCCCATAGAGTTAACAACAGGGAACAAATTATAGAACGATAAGAGGCAGCAGCTGAGATTGATAGGCAAAATAAGCACAGAGGTGGTGAAAAGGTGCACATTTATAGTAAAAAGGAATAAAAACTACAAAGATAAAGATTATAAGCAATATATGAAGCATAAGAACCATAGCTAAAACTAAAGCAATGCAAGAATTGGAGGATTAAAATGAAAAAGATCAGATGTGGTAAAAAAACAGCTAGCTAGCTAGCTTATAGGACAGCCACAACAAAATGCACTCACAAAAAGGACTAGCTTTCACATCATATCTCACAAACCAAATCCATCCTTTCAAAATTTCACCACTTGAAATAGGGACATGAAATTTGGACATATAGTATATAGTAAATGAGAAAACCATAAAAACTCCTATGTTAGGAAAACTTCTTTTTGGAATTCTGTTCTAATCATGACCAATCACAACTAAGTTCAAAATTCCCTAAGTAGATTATGATTGAAACAAAGCAACTATGATCCCCTAACCATCTAGGCCATTACAACAATCCCTAAGCCTTAAGCGGACTCGACTTAAAAAAAAAAAAAAAAAAAAATAGTTCCACAAGATGCTGTAAACTACTCACCACTAGCTACCCTATATCCACAGGCTTCGTTACTCGGGATCCCATCCTTTCCTCCCATCCTTTGCCTCCTCATCTCCAAAACCTTTCTGTGAGAATTGGAATGAACTGCAGCTGAAAAGGTAGGGCTATTTGCGGGGCGATACTCTGGCAGGAGCCTACCAGACTTGTACCGCACCCCACAGGCATTACACAACGTCTTTGGCCCCGTGGGGCCAGCCCGCCATTGTGGAGTCTTATCAACCCCGCAATGCTGGCACCTCCTTCCTATGGCAGGAGTTTCCTCCGGAGTTGCTGGTAGCTCTTTGAACGATGACCGTTTCTTATTGTTCTTGTTTTTCACATGGTTGACCCACAGGCAGTTCCTGGCGGGCAAGTACCCAATGCCAGCTTCCCGTCTTTTCCTGTTCTTGCTCCTGGGGCGCGTAGGATAGGTAACTGGCACTCGCAGGCTGTCGTAGCAGCTGATCATACCATTGCCACCGCTATTGCTATTACTATTGCTATTGCTGGTACTACTGCTATTCTCCAAAACAGACACTGGGCTCTTGTGATCGAATAACGGGTTATCCCCGAAAATGTCAAAACATGTCTCAACACCCGGGAATGCATCCTTGTTTGACAACCACTCCAGTTCTTCCTCCATATCTTCCTGGAAAAACAAAACCCATAACCCATCTCAGTACAAAGCACTATATCTTCCTTCATTTGAATTCCATTAAAGATTGCTTTTTTAAAAACAATCTTTTAGGCAGGGTTTATTTCATAGATTGATGAATCACCACCAAAGTCCAAACACCAGCATTTAGTCAATTCATTCCTTGAATTCCTCAAAAGTTTAATTGTAATATCTCATTTTCTTGGTAATTAAGTATATGTAATAAAAACAATTGAGATTAAGCAAATTTGGGAATCTAATTCACAATTCACAAAGTTTGAAACTTGAGGTGGAAATTCCCAGGTGGGGATTGATTTATGCAATTTGACAAATTGGGGAAACCGTTACAAAGGGGCAAAAGTGTCCTTTCGGCGCACTGAAAATGCACCGCATGTGAGCGTTGGAGCAGATAAGGGCATTTATTTATACAGCTCAGATATCGTGATAACCGAGGGACCCAACAATAATCTCGCCTTTAAAAACTTTTCAAATTTGCCCCAAAAAATATTCTTTTTTTTCAAAACTGCCCTTAATTCCGTTTCTTGACTTTCGTCTACTTCCGCAAATCCATGCTTATTACAGTAACGTTTAGGGTTACAGGGACAAAATGGTCAAACACAAAAAATAAAATAAAAAATTCAATTTTCAAATGCCCACCATTCAAAGTTTAATTACAGAAAATGACACTCGCGTGCAGAAATGGGACAGAGAGCTATCAGCCACCACCTCTGACTCGGCCGCCTCGTGTTAGTGAGTGACAGTACGGGTCAACTCGTCCGAGTCGACTCACCGCGCCGCCGCCGAGTCAAGCCTATTCCGACCACACAACCAGGCGAATCCCCCCGGACTCGTCCGAGTCAAGCCAAAACGCGGACACAAACACACAGAGAAAAGGATTAATCGGAAGGAGCGAGACTTACAGGGAAGTCATCAGGGTTAACGGATTTTGATGACCCCAAGGAAGACGAAACGACAGGTGAAGTGCCAATGGCGGCGGCGGCGGCCTGGTTCTTCTCTCCTTCACCCTCGTCCAAGGTAAAGTTCAGAAGGTCATCGCCGTCGACCATGAAACACGCGTCCAATTTCATTTCCGCGAAGAGAAGAGAGACTACACTGGTCTGGGTTTGGTTGCGGAGATATAGAGAGAGAGGGGGGAAAATTGAGGGTAGAGAGAGAGAGGTTACTTTCTCTTTCCTCTCTCTTTCTTTAAGGGGAGAGAGAGAGAAACGAGGGTGTATTATTATCAATCAAAATGGCCAGGACGGCAACAGGGTGGACAATTTTTTATTTTTATTTTTTTTCCTTATCGGAGAAATTCTTTCCTACTTTGCCCATAGTCTTTCCTATGTGTGTACCAGCACCCTTTTTTCCCTTTATGGAGAATAGCACAATATTTATTGTATTTATAACTTTTTTGGAAAGTCTCAAATTTATTTCTTAAGTTGGGCTAATTTCATAATTCAATCGAAAAAATATTAAAATTGAATCAAATTTTATTTAAAGTTAGTTTCAGTAATGGTCAATTTACTATTGATATTCATCAATTTTTATGATCGATTTTTAATTATACTATAAATAGTTATTAAGTATTGACTTTTACCAATTTTTATTATCGACTCTCAATTTGATCATAAATAGTCTCTTAACTATTGATTTTGTTTCAAATTTGATCATATAGTTAGATATCGATTTAGTAAACATTAAATTTAAGAATAATAATGTAGGAATTAAGTTATTCACATTTCCATTAATGATGAACCAAATTTATTATTTTTATAAACCCAATTTGTATATATCAATAACAAATCAATTTTTCGAGTTAATTCTGTTTTTGGTCATATGTTTATAGGTGACAGTTCATTTTTGGTCATTTTTTCAAAACATCCCTCTTTGGTCCTAGTTTTATTGTGGCATGGCCATTTTTTGTCCTTCATCAACAAAATTGTTTAAATTCTATAAAATACAAAGGGCATTTAGGTCATCAATTATGAATTTTTTCTTTAAAAAAATAAAAATATAGTGTGTCAACCCACTTTATATTAAAAAATCAAAATGTCCTTGTATTTAACGATATTTCAACAATTTTGTTGACGAATGACCAAAAATACTGATAATTTTATCAGGATCGGATCCATCATAAATAGGGTATAGAGATATAGAACGGGGGTAGGAAAATAGTAAATTTTATTATTCGGGGGAGGATACAAGACCACTTGACCAAAAGAGTCTTCCTGACCTGAGGTGTGTCTTATAAGGAGTTAAGGACCAACCCCCCTCTTTTTATAATGTCAACAACCCATCCTGAACCACTCACGTGTCAACGAACCATAACCCATCAGTTCCAGTCAGACATGTGTCCCATGTTGTCCCCCTGTCGTCAACAACCTTAACCACCCTGTCCAGCCACCAAGCACCACGAGGTAGCACGACCAGCCGCCACCTAGGGCGATTAGCCGCGCCCTTGGGGCGTTGGGGGGCGCCTTGTCCCCAGGCAACGCGTCGGAGACGATCAGCGCCTACCACTTGCCGCTTACCCCCGCCTTGCACCATTTTGTGTCCTGCCTTGTGCTCCTTCTTCTTGGACCTTGATATGCACCGCCTTGTACCCTGCCTCTCTCTTGGGCTCCTGGTTGCTTGCTTCCATGTCTGCCGCCCACGTCACATGGCTTCCTAACCCAATGAGATTTGGGTCCAACCTCTTTCCATCCCCAGCCCCCCCCCCCCCCTCCCCACTTGGCTAAGGCTTTCCAATAAAATGGGCCTCGGGGTCCCATGGCCCCATCAAATACTATGACTAAAGGATGATGTTCTAAATAAAATAACTAAAAGTTTACTGTACATATAAATCTAGGACAAAAAATAGAATTAACTTCAATTTTTATATTCTTACCCTTGAATTTAATGTTTACTAAACGAATGTTTAACTGGAAGATCAAATTTAAAACAAAATCAATAGTTAATCAATAATTTATAGTTAAACTAAAAGTAAATAATAAAAATTGATAAATATCAATAGTTAATAAACCATTTATGGTTCAATTAAAAGATAAAATTAATAAACGTCAATAGTTAAGAAAACATTCTTAAAATTAATTATTTTTACTGAATAACGACTATTTTTTCTTGTTCATACTTTCTCAACCTAATGAAGCAAAAAGAGTCAATGCCCTACTAAAGTTTGAAATTATGATCCTATTTGAAATAGCTAAAATCATACCATTCAATCACAAGTTCATTTGGTCACTGATTATTGACTTAAATAGTTTTGAACAATCAAAAATTAAAATATTGAATACAAACAATTGTGGGTATCTTTTGTTTGATAAAATCACAGTAATGACTACGTTAAAATCTTTTAATTTTTCTAAGATAACCATAGTTGTGAGTTGTGATGTCACCAAGCCGAAACAACCACGTTTGTCTCTATCTAAAATTCTTAATTTATTCTTAACTTTATGTTCAAATTTGTCTAATTCATTAAGGCAAATCAATGTCTATTCTAAAATAAGTCGCCAGACCAATAGTAATATGTTAAATAATAACATTAGTACATAATTGCACTATAATAATGATTTATGGCACATCATTAAGAGCAATGTCATTCTTTGCGAGAAACTAATACAGTTGGCTTAACAAGACCTAAAAACTTAAGTATTATGGCCTAAAAAGCATGATAAAAATCATCCTAATTAGTCAAAAATAGATAAGTCCAATAACCAAATTAAAGCAAGCTAGTCCGATAGATCAAGTCCCTAAACTAATATTTGTTTCACAAGTGTTCTAGAACAAATTAAAATATACAAGGTAGTAGAGATTGCAATTTGCCTTGTGTCCCATTCCCGATGGGGATCCTCGATCCCTGTCCCGACGGGAATAGAAATGGGAAAAATTTTCGAGAAATAGAGACGGGGAATGTATGTAATTTCTTGTCGGGAATGGGGATACACCTCCCTGCCCACCCTGTCTCCGAATAATTATTATAATTTTAAAAGTATATATATATATATATATATATATATATATATATATATATATATAAAATTTAGACATTTAAATTGATTAAATAACGTTTTAATTTTATATTTATTAATGCAAATCCGTTAATTTGTTAAAATTAAAATTTTAAAATGTCAAAATTTTTAATTGAGTTCGATAGTTTGAGGTTTTAGGATTAGGGTCAAATTTTAAATTGATAAAAAAATCAATTGAATTAGTACAAAATCAATTAGTATGACGTATCAAATGAACTAGCTCAATTAACATTCGTACTAATTTGTGATAATTGATGTGGGATGTGTTTTGTGGTTCAGTTTTTAAAAGAAAATATACTTGTTATGAATTATTTACCTATAATTGTCCAGAAGTTTTACCCTGTTTTGAAATGTATTTTTCACTCCTATTCATTTATATTTTTTGCTCTACTTTATTATTATTTTTCTCTGGATGATATTCTTTCCTCTAACATATACGAAGTACTCAAGATTAATGTTAAATATGCTCTCAAACTAGTATAAATAATAAAATTAGCATATTTAATTTAAAAAAAAAAAAGGTTTCAATCGTAAATTTGAAATTTTAAAAAATACAATTTACACGAATAGCCAATTATTATCTGGCTTGATGTATGACATAGATTTTATTTTATTTTTTCCCAATTCAGCACAGAAGAAGAGAGTGGGCGTAGGTTCACAGAAATAGTTAATAAAATATTAAAATTTGAAGTATCACATCAGAGGACAAAACGGGGAGAGTGAATGGCGGATTCTCTTCTTTTTATTATTGTTAATATTTTTCAGTTCATTACATTAATTTTTTTAAAAATTAATTTCATTTTTAGTTCTTTGATTTATAGATATTAGTTCATTTTTAATCTTTTTTTTAGAATATATCCTTTTGGTTCTAGTATTATTGTGACATGATTATTTTTGTCTTTCGTCAATAAAATTGTTAGAATGTTGATAAATATAATGACATTTCGATTTTTATTATACAAAGTGGGTTGACTTGTTATATTTTTATTTTTATTTTTATTTTTATTTTAAAAAAAATCATAATTGAAGACTAAATGCCCTTGTATTTTATGGAACTTAAACAGTTTTGTAGATGAAGGACAAAAAATAGTCATGTCACGTTTTCAAAAAAAAAAAAGTCATGCCACAATAATACTAGGACCAAACGATGATGTTTAAAAAAAAGAAAAGACTAAAAGTGGATTGTTATATATAAATCTAAGACCACAAATTGAATTAACTCTTTTTAATATAATTTTTAAAATATAATCTGTAAGTTCTTATATATGAGCGGAATTTACTTAATTAGTACATACTTTAATTTCCGATAGTCATTACGAATTATATACATATATATATATATATAAAAGTGAGTGAAGCATAGTGCGTGAACATGAAAAGTACGTAAACCAACCCTCCCATATTGATTCTCGCACGTTGCTGTCCGGCTTCAACTTCGGATGGCCAGAACACAATTGTCAATACCCTTACAAATTAAGATAACATTTTTTATAGGATATTTTTACACCAATGTTCACCTACTTTGTGACTAACATTAGTTCAGAGTTTTAAAATAACGTAAATTTTATAAATTGATGAGCCAATTTTAAAAGAAAGATTTGGTATAGGATGGTTAATTTTTAAGATCATTTCAGATCGAATTATTTTCTTAATATAATAATATAAATGTTGAGTAAGTGATAATAATAGTGAATTATAGTGGCGGTAAGACATTATAGTAAAGTATATGACCAAAGATAATAGAAAATAATAATTAAAAATAATTAATTTCATTGGTTAGTTATCATTCTAAAAACAAAGTGGGGTTTTAGTAGTGAGTTGGATAAATCACACTTGTGTGTATAATAGTTGGTTACACTTTAAAAATTAAAATTTTAATTTGTCCATTAGCCATGTTGAACTTATAAATATATAAAGACAAAATCTTATATGAGACGGGTCAGGTTTTTCATAAGTATTAAAAAAATTTTCATAAGTAAATATTCAACGTCTAATGTTACATTTTGATTTTCAAATATTATATTTTTTTCATAAGTAACCATCGATCAATTTATCCATAATTAGTATTATACCTTTATAAGTAATTGTTCAATGCTTAAATATTATAGTTAATTAAAAAATTACATTTTTATCAAAAGTATTATAGTTAATTAAAAAACTCAGTTTCATCGCTTGATCTTATTTTTGATGATATTAGAAATATAGCTTCTAGTTTTTTTAACTTAAGCTTTGTATTTGCAAAACGGTCTGCGAATAGAGTAGCCCATTGCCTAGCTAGGGAGGCCTTATCAGTGTCTGACCGTATGGACTGTTTTACCGTCCCTTTTCCTTCCATTGCTCATGTTTTGAGCTTGGACTTTATTTAATGAAATTACTTGCTTTTATTATCAAAAAAGAATTATATAACAGTTTTTGAAATTTGTTTATTCGTTAACAATCTCAATGACTAGGTTTTTTTTTTTTTTTTTTTTTTTTTTTTTTTTTTAAGTTCTTGAGATGCCAATTAGGAAAGAGGAAAGAGGGCAAGGCCAAAAAGGGGTTGACAATAATTTTTTTAAAAAAAGAGTTTTTAAAAAATGAGCCCAGTAGGCACATGCATAAGAGTCATTTCCATTTTTGGTCCTACTGTTATTGGGGCATTGCCAATTTTAGTCCACTTCATTAATTTTTGCCACAATGCAGCCAGTCTTATTTAGTCCTTGCCACTTTTAGTCCACCGTTAAAATTTTCGTCAAATGACCATCCAAAACATGGGTATTTTTGGTCTTTTCATGCTTTGGTCATCTCATTGACTCTTTGTAGTGGTTTTCCTTACACATTTTCATCCAATGAAGAGGTCCGGCGAAAGCCATGTGAACCACATTACAAACCTATGGCTTTCGTTGGACCCCTTCATTAGATGAAAATGTGTAAGGAAAACCACTGCAAATGTTAAGGAGATGATCAAAGCATGAAAAGACCAAAATACCTTAGTTTTGGACGATTATTTGACTGGCTGCAATGTGGCAAAAATTAATGAAATGGACTAAAATTGGCAATGCCCCAATAACAGTAGGACCAAAAACGGAAATCATAGGTGCAACTCGCAACTATCTACCTTTGTTTTTCCTTTTTTCTCTCTTGACAGGCTGCATGAAAAATCATTCATTGCTGGAGAAAAATTCAACCAAAAATAACTATCCACATTTATTAAAAACTAACCCTCTAATTATTTATTGTTTCAAAAATCATAAAAAAATTCTATTGGGGATGCTTTTAGAGTCGAGAATATTTTATGATAAAATAAAATTAATCAAGTTGGTCAAAATACTGATTTTCTAAACATAGAATTATAAGTTCGACTTTCAGTGAGAATGACCTATTGGTCACCCCACTAAGGGTAGACAAGATGGTGGAGGGAACACTTTTCAAAAAAAAAAAAATCATATTAGTATGAATATGGATAAGGTAACACTCCGACATTTTTCGACAACACGCTGATTCAATAAGGTCCTCAATGAAGGATTGATTTTTGAATTATTGAGTAAGAATTAAATAGTTGAAGACTTAATTAGTAAAATTGATAGTCGATGACTAATATATATATATATATATATATATATATATATATATATATATATATATATATATGACTCCTTAAGGTGAGAATGTGTAGCCCGGGAGAGAATTAAGAACCACTCACAGTCGTCCACGTGTCCAAATCTAACGAATCAGAAACACAGATTAAAAAAAAATGCAGTGGCATTTTCATAAATAATTGAATATCGAAGTGCGAGTAAATTGTGCTAAAAGTACAAGTAACAGTTTCATACAGTGCACCTAAGTGTAAGTAAAATGTATTTCAAATGCAAGTAAAATTACACTGAGCATCAATATTAATTGCACCTAACGTTATCATTAGTTGCACCGGATGTTATCGTTAAGTGCACCTATGTGAAATGCTTCATCATTAGGTGCATGAATGTTACCAAGGTAAATTACTTGCACTTGTAAGTGAAACTAGTTGCACTTGTAAGTGAAACTAGTTGCACTTGTAAGTGATTTTACTTGCATTTTTTACTTGCAAACTTATACCAGTTAATTGCATTTGTAACACATTTTAGTTGCACCAAAGTTGGAGTTATTTACCAAAATGCCACTGCATCGTTTTTTTTTTTTAAATTATATCTGATTCGTTGATTTTGGACGCTAGGACGGATGCGAGTAGTTCTTAATTCTCTCTTGGCACCATTGTCACTTGAGTGTGCCGCTATATATATATATATTTCAATTTGAATATACTAGAATAACATTTATAAGTCAACCAAGCACTTGAATAACATTCTTAAAATTTATTCATTCACTGAATCAAATAATGGAATACAAATCCTATTCTATTTCTTCTTTATTCTATTTCTCATGAAATAACATTTCTATTCCTTTAAAATTATTCCAGTAAATCAAACATGTTTTATCCTTTTTATGCGTAACTGCTATCTTAATTGTCAATCTAACATTAGTTTGACTAAGTTAATTTCATGAACTAGATTGTCATATACCTCGACCATTTAGACCTATGCCATCAGAATTCAGAATCAATTAAACGCTTTAGTTAATTATGTATTATTTTCTAGTTTCTTAAAATAAATCAGTACAACTGGATTGATATTCTATTCTTTTTGTTAGGTATAAGTATTTTGAAATTCTATTCTTATTTTTTATTTTCATTTTATGAAGTAAACGTGCAGATAATATGAGACTTAAGGTTCCATATGAGAAAGCAGTGAAAAAACGTGTGTTTAGAAAAAAAAAATAGTCGTAATGATGTGAGGTGTGTTAATTGGCAGCTAGTGATGCTGAAGCGATTGTGTGTTCGGGAGGTCCTTAGTTGATTGAAGGAGATGTGTCTAGACGATGTGGAATTTGAAATGGATGCCCAGCAAGTGGTGGGTGCGATTTAAGGGTTCGCCAAAATTGACTCTTTTAGTTTGATTATTAAGGATATCAAGGTGCTTGCACAATTATCACTAATGCACTATTATCAAACTTAAAAAAATAAAAAATTACTAATGCATTTAATAATCATGCTAACTGCTCTCTCAAATGTGACCCAATAATAGAATTAGATTTTACGGAGTATTATTGTTTGGGATAAGATTTAATTATTATTTTATAAACTTGTAATTTGGCCCCTTTCATAAGCGTTGACCAAATGTGGACTTTGAATGCATTTGGTTGAGAAACCACGTTTGTATTTGGCATGTTGGTGGGGCCCGCCCACGTTTGTAACTCCGTGAACAGTAGTAGTTGAATGCATACAACAATTGCACTCCCATAAGTCCTACCTGCATGTGACCACCACATGCGACCAACCAAAAGTCTTGCACTCTTGCCTTGTTCATAATAGTAAGGAACAAAATGTTTTTGTTTTGTTTTGTTTTTTTTTTCTTTTTTCTTTTTTTGGGTGGGGTTGGGGATAATCTATGTTTTTTTTTTTTTTTTTTTTGACTTTGTTAGACTATATTATGAATTTTGTGAACATGTTCTTAGGTTCATGAAGAGGTAAAAAAGTCAATTTAACTCTAAACCTATGAGAAGGTAAATCGAGACGATTTAATTTCGAGACTTAACACTAAAGAGTACACTTATGCACACAAGGAGTCCAACCCAAACTCATACTCCCAATGTTTGTGATAGGAATCGAGTCTCCGCCCTGTCGTTAGTTGGAAGCAAGTCGTGAATCTTGTCATCTGCTAAACCAATGCCATGGCCTCATGGGGCTCAATATGTTATTTAATAGCCCATAAAAGGTGACAGAGTGGGTAAAATATGATTCTCATCACAAAAGATTACAATCGCAAATTTAATTTTTATTAATATATTCGAGGTCTTTATAGTGTGATTTACATTTTCTAAATAGGTGGATAAAAATAACCGTGGACCATTTATGTACTAGTGATTTATGTGCAATTGCTAATTGTACTGTTTGGTTGAAATCAAAGTATATATATATATATATATATATATATATATATATATATATATATATATTGTTGATTCATATTATTTTTCCCTTTAAAAGAAAATCAAACTAAGTATTATTAAATGGAAGTCATCAAATTAAAGCATGAACACAATTGGGTAGGACATCGCACCATATGTGAGAACAAATCAAACTCACATGAAATTGTGAAGAAAATGCACCTTTTTGAAGAGATAATTTGAAAATTAGATTTTAAAAAATGGAAGGGGAACTCTGCGTCTCTGCTGCTCGGATAATTTCTACGTGAAGAACATAAGAAACATGAAAAAATGAAGCAAAAAATTGATAAAATGAATTAATAAAACTGGGCTAAAAGAAGCCAATATTTGATTGCTACAAAATAGCCCAAATAAAACTAAATGACCCAATCCGTCTCATTGGGCAAATTATACCGTGCACCATGGTGCACATAGCAATGTGCACCACGTACCTAAACGACGTCGTTTTGAGCATTGTAAAATAATCGTCCGTTTTTTTGGAAATCACGTTTCCCGTTTCGGCTGATCTCTGTATTTATGTTAATATTCTGTGTATTCCAGGCAATCATTCTGTGTATTCTAGGCAACCGTTATGTGTATTCATGTTAGTAACACATGTTGTGATCTGTTTGTGCATTCGAATGTTTAGGAGGATGATTTCTGTGTATTTTGTGTCAATATTCTGTGTATTCATGTTATTAACACAGGTTGTGATGTGTTTGTGCATTCGAATGTTAGGATGATGAGTTCTGTGTATTTTGTGTCAATATTCTGTGTATTCTGGGCAAACATTCTGTGTATTCTAGGCAAACGTTCTGTGTATTCTAGATAATGATTATGTGTATTATAGATAATGAATTCCCTAATGTCATTCGTGTCTGCATCCACTAACACCGAAACGACGTCGTTTTACGTACGTGGTGCACATTGTTATGTGCACCGTGGTGCAGGATATAACGATTGGTCTCATTGAGACCCGTGAGACGATCTCACACAAGTATTACCCTATATTTTCATATTGATATGATCCAACCTTACCCGACTTA
The DNA here is from genome assembly GCF_003576645.1 of Ipomoea triloba. Classification (NCBI taxonomy): domain Eukaryota; kingdom Viridiplantae; phylum Streptophyta; class Magnoliopsida; order Solanales; family Convolvulaceae; genus Ipomoea; species Ipomoea triloba. The sequence continues at coordinate 9,085,525 of NC_044919.1, read as the reverse complement.
TGGATAAGGATCAGTCTCAAACAAGTGTGACCCAATAATAAGGAAAACAATCTCCTAAATTTGGTTAAAGAATCTTCAATCATTACATTGTGAACCATGATCACATTGCAAGATAGACCACTAACAAACATGTTTATTTTTTAGATATTCATTTAGTATATTATAGGTTCATTTTTAATATATTAACTAAAATTTAGACTTTCAAAGTTTCAATACATTAAAAATGAATTTTCAATATACTAAAAATGAATTTGTAATGTAAACCATGATCTATGGTATAATTTGTCAAGAATCTTCTAGCTGCCATTCTCATAAATGAGCAATCATTATTACACGGACAATGGTCCACACAACAAATACATTTTTAATATATTAAAAATACAATATTTTGCACGTAAAGTACATTATTTGAAAGTACATTATTTAAGTATTGAAAGTATATTATTTTATATACTATAAATAATGTACTTTCAGTACAAAAATAATATATTTTTAGTATATTAATAATATATATATTCATGGCCCACACAACTACGTGGATCATAGTTCAGACAATAATTTGTCATAAACAAGATAACGCATCAAGTCCAGTTGCTGGTGCAGAGGATGAAATAACAGACCGCCTTTATCCAACCCATCAAATATTATATACATTTAAAAAAAAAGAGAGTAAATTAAACTATTCAAGAGGGTATAGTCGGTAGTCCGAGTACCGCATAAATATAAATGGTTTCTTCGTAGGATAGCGTTTTGCGAACAATTTTGAAATAAGGGTCAAATAGGCTACCGAACTACACACGAAACTGCAATTAGGCCATCAAACTAAAAAACAATACAATTGGGTCCCTGAACTACACAAATTCATGCAAATTAACCCAAAGTGACTTGTTGACTTGATCTTCCGGTTACCAACTTTAAAAATAATATTTTAAAATAATTTTAAATTAATTAATTAATTAAAATTAAAATTTAAAAAAAAAAACAGGAACAAGTCAATTGGGTCCTTTTTTTTTAATTTTAAATTTTAAATTTAATTTTAATTAATTATTTTATTTAAAATTATTTTAAAATATTATTTTTAAAGTTGGTAACCGGAAGATCAAGTCAAACAAGTCACTTTTGGTTAATTTGCATAGATTTGTGTAGTTCAGGAACCCAGTTCAATGACCTAATTGCAGTTTCCTGTGTAGTTCGGTGGCCTATTTGACCCTTATTTCAACAATTTTCAATGGAACCTGTTTTTCGATGCTCCGTATGATCCCCTGCTGGCTGCTGCATATATATGCTTTCTTTTGCTTCGTCAAAGTAGTCATGGCAAACAACAAAGTGATATGGGGGCCAAGAGCCTGGGCCCACTTATCGGACGTCCGCCAGCGCTCGCCCTTAGTTCAGTGCATCACCAATTTCGTCTCCATGGATTTCATGGCCAACACGCTCTTATCCGCCGGAGCTTCCCCTGCAATGATCCACTCCGCAGACGAAATCCCGGAGTTCACTCCTAAGGTGCATGCGCTCTTGATAAACATGGGTACGCTCACTGCCGACTGGCTTCCGAGCATGAAATTGGCGGCGCAGGTGGCCAACCAAGCCGGGAAGCCCTGGGTGCTCGACCCCGTGGCCGCCGGCGCTTCCGGTTTCCGGTTAAATGCTTGTTTGGAGCTTTTGGGGTTTAGACCCACAGTTGTTCGAGGAAATGCCTCTGAGATTCTTGCGCTTTCTAAAGGTTGCGTTGATTCTAATTCTAAGGTAAACAGTACTATAATTCCACTTTTTTTCCGGTTTTGTCCCTCGTAATTTGTTACCCTGTAAAAATCATGTTAGAAAATTTGTTATTGTTTCTTTCCACTTTGACATTTCTTCAATAACCTTCTTATTGGGGATCTTTGTAGGATTATGAGTTATTTGAATAATTATGTTTAGACATGCCAGAAACCAAAAGTCCAAAAGGGCTGCTGAGCTTGAAATTGGAAAGAAAGGCTTACACATTGCCAAACATAGAGTGACTTGTTTTGACTTTACCCATGTATCAGTTCTTTTTTACTACAACAAATGTGGGCATAGCATTTTGCATTTGTGATATACTGTTGTTAATTGTATTGATTTTGTTTCTTTGCATTCTTTCATCCTCTAGCTAAAATTTAGACGAACCTTACTAGAGCTTCGTGCCTCCATCACAGAATAATGGCTTTAGACTAGATAGTTTGATCAATGCCAGTACTCATATAGAAGTTGTCAAAGTTATTAGATTTCAAATCATGGTTGACTCTTTTTCTGTAAAAGAGTGGGTTCCATAGTTGGATAATGAAGAATTGCCTCAAACATTAATATATTGGTCAATGTATGTTACGGAGTATTAACTATTATGATGGTTGATCATTTTCTTGTTAAAAATAGGACATTATGATGGTTGATCATTTTCTTGTTAAAAAATAGGACTTAATGAACAAATCCGGCATTATGCTATGTTATTTTAACTCTATGTGGAGATTGTTTCCGGGAATCCATGGCCAAAAAGTTGAGGGATTAGCTTTTGGGCATTCCATTCCCCTATATCCCACCTTTATTTCTTTTGTGTATCGTGTGATCAACTATGAAAACAATATCATGCTCTCTTCAAGTGAATGAATTGAAGCGTTTATTCAACTCATATCTTTTAGTTTGACTTCTCTTAAGGGTGTCGACAGCATTCATGGTTCAACGGATGCTGTAGAAGCAGCTAAATCCCTGGCTCGAATAAGTGGAAGTATAGTTGCCGTTTCTGGAGCTACTGACTTTGTCACGGATGGCCAAAGGGTTATTGGCGTACAAAATGGCGTGCCTATGCTGCAAAAGATAACTGCAACCGGATGCTCTGTGACGGCCCTCATAGCCGCCTTTGTTTCAGTTGATCCATCACATGCTTTGGAAGCCACAGTTTCCGCCTTTTCCGTCTTTGGGATTGCTGGTGAGGCGGGGATGGAGACAGCTAAAGGTCCAGCTTCACTGCGTACAAACTTGATTGATTCACTTCACAGTCTATATGAAGATACTGTGCTTTCTCGGATCAGCATTATCAACTTTTAAGTCTTAGGGGATGCTACTTGAATGTGTTTAGAATTTAGAGTTGCCCCGAATTAGCCCAACCGAGGTTCAGCTGGATTAGTCGCACCAGAACAATATAGAGAAGTTTGTGTTTAGAACTTGTCTACAGCATGTAGTGAATATAAATAAATGCATTCTTGCAATAATATTGGGATTTTTCTTGCCTATGATCTGCCACTCAGGAACCAATTGAACTACCCGCGTGGGGGGTAATATGGGAATTTTTTCTTCATATTCATAGATGAGGAGAGATGAAAAATACAAAATATTTGAGTGAACAGACAGATAAAAACACACAGATGAAGATGAATAGTTATCACACAAAACAACCCACAATTCTTATGTATTTGTTTCTTTGTACAGATGAACCATCTCAGTAGGTAAGATGGACAGCCATCCTCAGCAGTGTCTGTGCACCATCTGTGATATGCTGACCGGCCGGAATGAGTGATCTGAGCTCCGCAAACCCACAGGCGTTCTTGAACTTACCAGTGCCTCCGGTCACCGTGAGCCGAGACATTGTGCTTCCTATCTTGTACACCCCGAAGAAGTTAAGGCTGTCGCCATATTCGCCTCCTTCAAACATGGCGGTGAACGCCATCATCTGTGTGCTGCCATCAGCCGAACTGGAGACGTAAATCCCTTGAGCTTTGCCAATGGTTTGCGTGCCCAACTCCGGGGTGTTTGTCAAGATATCATCGATCACAGTTATGGTCCCAAAACCGAGCCCCAATCCATCAGGTCCAAGCTGGGTTGCAATGTTGTTGTTGTTGTTGCCATTGTTGGTCACCCCCGCAAATGTCGTCCCTGCCAGCCCGGTTCCCAGAGGAATCCCGTTTATATTGAGCGTCGGGATGGCGCCATTCGCGTTGGGAATGGCCACCGCGTCCTGGGGAGGCTGGAAACCGAGCGGCTTCGCAAACGGAACTTGGCTGCTGTAGATGCTCCCCAGCAGGCCCGTGATCGGCCGCGCTGTTGGGTTGTTGCCGCCGAGGATGTCGTGCATGTACATCTCAAGAACAGGCGGCTCTCCAGCCGCCTCGGGGTCGGCTACTCCTGCCACCATGACTGCCACATTCATGGCTGCAAACACCATTGCCAGTAAAATAGATGATGAAGATTTCTTGAACATCTTGAAATTAAACCCAACAATCTGCAAAGACTGATGTTTTTCTATGTTGTATTGAATCAGATGTTCTTGTTCTTGAATCTTGATGGAATGATCTTGAAATTGCCAGTTTATATAGTAGAAAGATAATAATAAGCAAAAGAGATGGAGTTGTTAGGGGATTCCAATATGGTGCAGTTGAAGTTCCAACAAAGTGTTTCTGGTACAACCAAAACAAATATACTTTTATTTCCTTAAATATGGGAAATTTATTCTGAATTTCCTATGATTACAAGAGTCCAAAGATTCATCTGGATAACTGCATCACCTTTACAACAAACCAAGAAAGAATGAAAAAAAAAAAGTTTATTGCAACTTCAAACCATATTAACCAAAATTAGAAATGGTATTCATTGCAATAATGGTTTATCCAAGAAGAACATTATTGTGATGAATATCGTTTGTAATTTCAGTGAATATGACTAATTACTGCAATGAATATCAAAACTCATTCTGAAGCTAGGTTTTCAACTTCCTGCCCAGGCTGCTCTTCATGATCCATGACTTTGATTGGTCTGATTGTGGGGTACATCAACTTCCACACTGCATTTAATAGAAGCCAAAAAAGAAAGAAAATGAACCTTTTTTTTTCTTTTTATTTTGTGTATGAATATCTTAGCTTGGGGAAATGGTATTTACTACCGACTCTGTTACAATGCAATATCTGTTCATAACTACTTTTCTCAACCTATACTGCCTCCCTCCCATATAAGCGTGCAACTTGGTACCACTAAAGTTAAATGAGTAAAGTGACTTACAATATAGAGCTGCAGCAAACCACTCATTAACAATCTTGACCCAAGTGCTAGCCCAGCCAACATCTATGCTCCATCTGTTGTTTATAGAGTTAAGAAAATGTTGATTAGATCACCATAAGTTCTGCTAGGAAATAAATATAAACATGCTTGTTAAACGTGGTGAATATTGTTGTTACTTTCTGGGTAAACTGTCAAGATTCCAACTGATGAAGAGCATTGCAAAATACATGGCCCCCAAGGAGAACACCAGGTGGAAGAAGCCATACTTGTAGGGAATATCATCCTCCATCTCTGCTTTCCCTTTACGAAACTGAAACGACAAATCAAACGGTTTTCTTTTTTATCTGTCTCGATGGTTTATGTCATAACTGTTGAACAAATAATATATAAAATATAAATGTGTAGTCTCACTAACTGAGCACATCGAGGTAAAGAACCATATGATTTCCAATGTGTTTTCTCAAGGTTTAAGGATGTCTAACCTGAAATGTCTTGGAATCAATGCCAGTGGAGAATGTAGCCATGACTATTGCAACTATAGCTATAAGAAACCCCTGAAAAGCAGTGGCACAAACTATCAACCTAACATTGCTCCCAACAACAATAAAATGAATGAAGCTCAAAAGCATCCCATCTTATACATTTTTTATGACTTGGAAAACCCGCAACCACTACCCGAGAGTGTGCACTGAGTAAATCCCGCCTTGTAACCCTAGCTGACAAAGGATCACAACGAGATAAACTAGCCTAAGTTGCCAATAGCTTACAGGTTCAAACCAAGAAGGCCAATAAGCCACTCTCGCTGGAGTCGAACATATAACCTTATAGTTACTAAGTCAACAGTCTGACCAACTTAGATGGGGTTGCCTACCTATCTGATACATTTGTTAACACAGAAAGACATGAATGCTTACAATGACAGTAGTCCAACCACCTCCTCCACTGTTCTTATTCTGGGGGCTGCATTTTGCCATCCCCGGCTCGCTGCAGATATAACATTCATCACTAAAACATTACATTTTTCGATCTAATGAAACATAGACATATATGCTCGCGTTGTAAACACGAATCTAACCTTCTTATCGCGCTCCAACAGAGGAATACGAGGTAAGAAGCCATAATCCCAGAAGACAACAGACCTCTATTCACCTGTCCTAAGCATGACACAATTGTTTAATTTGTCGCAAATTCAATGGGAGAACTGAAATTCTAGCATAGATTGAAAGGCGAAAAAGACTATAAACAAAAGCGTTACCTTGTAGTGCAAGGATATGACCATCATTACAACAAGCAGAAGCGCGGTCCAAGAGATGAAGAATATGTTCAGCGTGCACGATGATTTGGAGGCATAAAGCATGTACATTACAGCTATCCCACAGACAGAAGAAATGTAGAACACAGTCGACATGAATAATCCAACCGAACAGCTGTTTTCGGAGAATAATAACGAAACATAAATGAGACATCATTGGACTGCCTAACATAGACCAGATCAAAGATATATAATACATTCGTACATATATAATATGCTGAAGTTCATGGTAGGTCTTAGAAAACGACCATCCATAAGAAAATAAGACCTACTAAGGATTGTAATGTGAACCTTTGCTTCTTTGTTTCATCGGGCATCCAGTAGTTATTCCACCATGTAATGAACTCGATGACGCTAACAAGTTGAAGGACAAGAAAAACCCTGCACCCCATAAAAAATCGCAGATTTGTACATGAAAGAATGCTATCTAGCTGATAAAACATTAATTGATAATCGCTGTTGTTCATTCAAGTCTTTCTAGGCTACAAAAGGGCACAACTTGTGACACTGTCCAAGGAAATTGTCCTATCAAAGGTATCACTAGGAAAGCTTGTAAATTTCTAGGTAGAACCGGAATGAATAGAAGATTACCCTGCACCAACACGAGCAAGTTCGCCTGCATAGACAGTAATTTTTTTTACTTTTAATTCAACAGTAAATTGTATGGAGCAAGATTGAAGCTTATAAGTGGAATTGTAATTTTGGGCATACCGTATAATTGGATGTAGTCCGAGGGGATAAAGAATGGAACTGCCAGACAAACGATTAATATAACAAATTTAAGAATCCACCACCCAGAATGCCAGGCATTTCGAGCTTCGCACAGTTTTCTTGTGTAACATGTCAAAAGAAACATGGCGAAGAAGAATATCTGAATTGTATGTCAAGGAGCGATCGAGCTAGAACTATGCAGACAAGCTAGCAAGGAATTGGGAACGAGTGTCTTATTTAAGATATATTTGGCCATCTCACATATGGCATTAAGGGTGAAATTCCAATAATGAAAGAGTGAATTGAAATTTCTCTTAACTCTAACAGGCAAAAGATACAAAGCATCCTAAGCTCACGCGAAGAACTCCCATCGTATGAAAACATTTGGCTCCCTCGATTCCACAAGCTCTAGAATCTGCAGCAAAAACCACCATGAATAACAAGATTCTTCTATATAAGATCGAGTTTCCCGGAGGATTAAATTGCAGAAGTTAAAGAAGTTTTGCTCACAATGAAGCACTGGGATAAAGCGTTCTCCATAGTCACGAATGAACCAGGCTACAAGATTTGTAATCAAGAATATAATGCCATAAGAATAGCGAGCTCGCAAGGACTTCTTGCTTTTTACTTTATACTCAGCTAATTTCTGCTGCCACAATAATCCCAATTGATTCTCATTGCCAACCACCTCGACTTCTGCTACATTAGCTTCGACCTTTTGGCCCGTAGACTCAACCATCCTGTAGGTTTGTGTAAAAGCCAGTCGCAAAATCACTACATATATATAATCCCAACCACAATCACATTAAGCAACAACAAATCCTAGGATAAACATTAATAGTTAATTAACCATTTAGCCTGACACTACAATGGATATATGTTTTCCTAGGATGCCATTCATTGTGGTCATATATACCCGAACTAATAAGGTAAGAATTTCGATTTAAAAACTCAATCTAGTATGACTTATGAATGAATCTTGAACTGGTCTAAAAAATGACATAATTAAGCTGGGAATTGTGAATTTTGTTCATCAACCCCCAACCACCAAGCAATGCAAGAATCAGTTTCATTTTAGCAGATAACACAAAGTACAAGAAACCAGCGCAACGACATAATAATATAGGGAAAAAGAACAACATTCTCAAGCAGCACTCAACCTTACTTGTAAACCTAAGAATTAAGAAATATGCCTACATACATACATTGTTTGATTTTCAAAGGATAAAGTGGTTAAACTTCTAAACGTGTCTATTTAACCAAAACAAGTTTCTTTCATCGTACATTGTCTGAAACAGGGACAACCTCAGTCCAAAAAAGACATGAATTGTGAAGTGTGAAGCCTCCCCAGTCCAAAATATTCTGCAAAAGTAACAAAACTGAGAATGCTATCAAAGAAAGGTGAGAAATTCAGTTCAGAATGACAATGCAGCAAGGAAAATTACAATAATAATGGCAGCAGAAAACAAGTGTGAAAAGGGATGAGAGTAAAGTCTTTACCTTTGATAATATTTTCTTGCTGGTTTGGTTGGTTGCCACTCTTCAAGTCTTCAGCAAGAAGTGAATGAAAGATGTTTTATATTTAGTCTTACACCTCTCTACACCTATAGGGGTCACATTTTAAGTATTTTGAACTAAAAAGTATTAACTTTTTTTCCCTAAATAAAAGTTAAAAGTGAAACATCGATTTAACCAAAAACGAAAATAACACTATCACAAATAGAATAAACTTAAGTTAGATGAAATTAGTGTTAATATTAATAATTGCATGTTAAATCTTCAATGTCAATTTCTTGGCATGCTAAATCAACTTTTCTTTTTTTTTTGGATATGATTGATAAACTTAGTTTCTTGTGTTGAATGATAAGAAATAATGAAAATTCTCCAAAAAAAGAAGAGAAAGAAATAAAGATGAATGCATATTTTTGTTGGTAGAAAGACTTTACAGTGGAAGACAAATAGAGGAAGACAAGAAAGTAGGTTAGGCTAAGAGTGTAGATTTTGACCACATTAACACGCCCTTAATCTTTACACTAATTTTGGAATTTTTTTTTAAATAATTGGTGGGGTCCATGTCACGCGGCATATCAATTCTTCAATTCCCTCCATTCTCCTAGCCGTTGAACACTTACACGTCGGGCGGTGCTCGAGACTATCTATAATAATAATAATAATAATAATAATAATAATTCAATGGTAAAAGTTGGTTTTGAGTATCATTTAAAGAATTGCTATTTATATTAGGGTTTTTTCATAATGGGAGGGTAATCATCAAGTTAAGAGTTCTTAGCCGGCACCTCACTTTAGTGTGTTGTGATAGCGTCTCCATGCGTAAGCATTAAATGTCATTTAATAATGTCTAGTGTCAAACCAGATAGATTTTGACTACCAGGTCAGTTTGGACTACTACTTAGACAACAAGCTAAGTATATTGATTAAATAAATACAATAAACAATAATTTATTTGCTCATGTGTTTATATGATATATTTTTGAAGTGTCTTTTTAACTTTTCAAATATAATAAATATTAATATTAATTAAATTATGAAGTAAAATGATATTCATAAAAGAATTTGACATGGTGCCTTATTTGCTATAAAAGTATCATATACTTCAACGATTATATTGCTTTTTGCGCAATATAGAATAACATAGGTGCATATAGACTATTATAAAATTAAGACTATAATAATATAAGTTCATATATAGATTATAATATATAGTTTTATAAAAGCCGAATAAAATTCGTTCAGTGATTAGTTTGAATTATGTTAAAATAATTGATAAAATATGGAAAATAAAATAGTTGAGAAAAGAATGAGAAACTAATACCGTTATAACAATAGGGATATTTTTATCTAAAAAAACTTTTTAAATATAAAATATAATATACTTTTAAATGAAAAAAGAAAATTAAGATATAAGTCCCACTCACTCTTTATATATAAAGTTATATAATCAATAAACATGCTCAAAAGCACCCCCTTCATAAGTTTTAAAGCAGCTAAATATTTAAGGCCCAAATTCGAGATCTCAAGTAAAATTGAAAGTGACTTACACCATCTCATCTCATCTCAATAGTTAAACCATGGATCTGAGTTCACCTTGCAAGGTGGACCCATCACAATTTACATATACTAAATGTTCACAATTCAAATTATGAACATTAAATATGTAAATTGTGAACATACAATTTATAAATTGTGAAGATTTACAAAGTGACATTGTACACATTTGTACTACTGTTTGACTCTTCAACTCTACATCTTCCAATATACATTAATTACAACAATAATGTTCTCACTGTTGTAGCTTGTTTTCATCTGATTACTCTTTTTAAGTTTTAAATGATGATATACAAGTAATTAGGTATGGTATGATTGGGTTTAGTTGTGTCCTTTAGAGTGAGTCAGTATGTAATGTAGGAAGGAAGTGAAGTGTGGAGGGGACAGTAATGGATTTGGTGAATTTTGGAAGGAATATTTATTGGCTAGCTAGCTTATCAATTTGAGGATTAAAAGCTCTACATATATAAATAATTGATGAGAAGTTTACTAAAATAAATTATATATTGAGAAAATTTCCAGCATTTGTCTATAGTAATTAAATGATACCCATCATTTCATTAAAAAAAATTCAACTATAATATGAACTCTATTCCACCTAACCTTGTTTAAATTCTCACAACTATGCAATCTTTTCATGTACATGGTAAGGAAATCTTAATGAGCAAGTCTAAGAAGGTTGTCTCATATATGTGGCACTAATGTGACACTCAAAGTCAGCAAAAAAAATTCAATAAGTAGGTTTAGGAAGTATTCTTGATCAAATCTGGTAAATTCTAATTTGATGTATCATTAAACACCACCAACGTGACATCCTTTTAATTTGTAAAATGAAAATAAATAAATCAATAAAAATGAAGGTGATTACAAGTAGTCTAGAACAAATAACCTTTTTTAACCTTTTTTGGATAGGGTGCCAATTTGGCCCTTTCCCATTGGCCAGCCTTCTACCTTGGTTCGACAGGCCACCATGGTCCTAGCCAAACCATGGTGGAGCACACTCACTTGGGTGGAGAGATTGATTTTTGATAGGTGTGTTGGTTCATGGGAGGTTTGGGTATTTAGTAGTATTTTAACTTTCTTGCAAGATGTAAAAAACTGGTTGGCGAGAAATGTGATAGTTGATAAGGAAAACTTAACGTGTATGATTGTGGTTTGATGGACATCTTGACCTCATTGTTCTTAATTATGTCTTCGCTCCTAATCCTTGCCACAATATGAGGGTGGGGAGGGGGGTAGCTTATGCCCTTAGCTTGTCCCCTAGAGACATCATCATCATCAGCATCAAGACTTCTACCTTACTTTTCTCACTTGTCATTGGTCATTGGCTAGTATGTCTGTTTGGTTAGCAACTTCCCACTATTTTTCTAGTTACCTTGGTCAGTTGGTTGTGCCATAGGATGAGTCTATTGAGTCTTTGCTATTCCCTTATTTTGTTTATTCCCATTGTAGTCCATTTACAATATTTCAAGGGTTTGAGTCGCTAACAATTCAATATTATTTTTCACACTTATTTCTTGACTAGTCTTTTCCATGCGCGATGCGCAAAGAAATATGCCTAATATTTATATTTTTAAAAATATTTAACAAATTCTTATTAATTAAAATCTAAATAAAAAAATTATTTATTTTATAATGTTTACAAATATTATTATCATTAATTAAATAATACTCCCTCCGTCCCATTTTACCTGTCCTATTTACTATTCATTGGTCAAACCAACTCTTTCTTCATTACTTATTTTCTTTAGTAATTTTTTATTATTTTTAAATTTAATTTTTTTTTGTGTTTAATAGTACTTTTGATGTAGTTTCTAAATATATAAATTTTATATATTAATACTAAACTTAATATTATGAAAAATTGGATTAAAAATAACTTCAGTCAAGCCTCGTTAAACGAACCAGACAACCAAAATGGGACGGGAGGGAGTATAAGAAAATGATAAAGTAGATGCATGTACATGATAAAATTAATGGAAAAGATAACGGAAGTTATAACGGTAACAGTATTTTTGTCCAAAAATTTGTATAATACAACTCTAAAAATACAATGTACAAAATGGTTAGCACTAAAAACATGGACATAAATGAAGAATATAACTTTAATTGAGACTTATTATGTTTTTAGATTAGATATTAACTAGGTTTTATGGTGAGCTATGACCATTATAAACCATCACATAGTATTACGAAGTAATAGATATTATGGTTGTTTATAGTTCATATGGTAATATGGACCGCAATGCCAAATGGCCCCTAGGCCCTAATAATAGTATCAACTACGATCTCGAGTTATATTCAATTCCCTGTTAATCGATTCGGGTCAAGTCGGGTCATCTTCCTTGTTTTCCTATTTCCAGTTTCATCTGAATTGTGAAGTCGGAAGTCGTTGGGTACTTGTTTAATCCATTTCTCCAGTGTTGGGTGTTGCTAAGCTGAGCTCCGGCATTGAGAAACCCTAGCAAATATGACGGAGGCAATGATAAGGAAGAAGCCTGGCATGGCCAGCGTGAAGGACATGCCGCTTCTTCAGGATGGCCCGCCGCCTGGAGGTTTCGCTCCGGTCCGTTTCGCCCGCCGGATCCCCAACACCGGCCCCAGCGCCTTGGCCATTTTCCTCACCGCTTTTGGCGCCTTCTCTTGGGGCATGTATCAGGTGGGCCAGGGCAATAAGAAACGCAGGTCATTCTCTATTGGATCTTGATTTGATTTGATTACAATTCCGAGGATGTTTATTGAATATCGTAGTTGATTACTGCGCATAAATAATAAATTACACTGAATCTTAAGTCCAACGCTAGGGACATCGAGATTATATGCGCCTTTGTTTTGTTAGTTAGGATAATATGAGGTGAAAAGCTATGATTTTTAATTGAAATTCTCTGTTATTAAATGGTAATTAATGAATTTATGAAGATTTGAGTTTTAGGGTTATGTTGGTTTAGTGTTAAATGAATTGAAAGATAGGCTGGAATATATTCCACTATTCCAGTTCAAATTTGTTCATGCTTTTAAATTCTGACAATGATGGTTTGAAATAAAAACAATTGATGTGGCAATAGCAGATTAGCAGTGCCACCTTGATATTAATGTTAAAGAATAGATGAATTTCAGTGTGATATTGGTTTTACTGTTAAATATGAAATTGTTAGCTTGCATTGCATTATTGCAATAAAGGATAATGGTGACAACAGAAATGTCTTCTTGCCATAAGGTCAAAAAATAGATGAAATGAAATACGGAGTATGTGTTTTGCATTTGGATATGAAATTGTCAATAGAGGACAGAGGCCGCAATGGATTGCCACCTTGATGGTGAGGGGTGCTGTAGATCAATTTTGAAGTTTTCTTTAAGGTGAAGACTGAAGAGGGATTTAAGTCATTCAACTGAGGCCTATACATAGTGTACCAGCTGGTGCCATTGGATTTCTAGTAAATTACAACTTTAACTCAGGTGACAGCAAATTCTCAGAGCCAAAATGTAAATTTTATTGAACAACTATTGGACCGGTCATTCTTCATCACAATGAATATTGGACACTAAGGAATAAGATGACTGAATGAAATGGAATGCTAGGAAGGAAGTGTTAGGACACAAAAGTGATCATAATAGAAATAAATTTGTTCAGAGACAAACAAATTGAGAAAAAGTAGACTAAGATACCTATGGATTTTGCTATGATTTGAGAGATAGGGCTAAATGGCTACATTTAAACTTACTTGGGTAGAAGTATTAAGATATTATTGTTTTTAATTTTTTTTACATACTCAACCAATGCCTACAGATGCTGCCAAAGACCTTTTGGTCAAGCGGCACTGCTGCATAAACCTGCGACTCTAGATAAGTGGTCATACGTTTGATTTCCAACCCTTCAAATGTATCCCAAAAAAATTGTTTAAACTTGTGTCTGCCTATTGTTTCCTCTTTTCTAAGTATCAATCCATTATTGCTAGTTACTAGATGTATGTTACCATTTATTATGCTTGAAATCAGTTAGCATATAAGTTTGTCTAATTGTCTCTAACACTGTGGGTGATCTTGAATGTGTTGTTTATGATGTAAGATATGGCATCTTTGATTTCTCAATTGAATAATACATCAATATATAAGAGATATAATAGATTACATCTTGTAAGTTGTAACATGTCAAGCCTTTGGTATAGAAATGATAGAGCATCTGTTATGGAGCTCGTAGCCTCCTTAAACTCTATTTATTTTAACAAAATCTTTATCAGTTAGGAATTAATATATTATCTTAATCATAATCTTAATTATATTAGAAATAGTTACATATTCCCAATCTCATGAAAGTAGGAATATTATATTCCATCAATTGTTAAGATCAAATTAATTCCATTTTTGAAACTAATTAACGAATATCTTTCTATTCTCTCTGTATAATGTAAGATCTTTTGATATAACTTTCTAAGTTGACAGCCAAATCACAATGAGAATAACGGAAACACTTTCAGTAATATTTAAGAATAGTTATTTTGGAACTATTCTTAAATCTTTTATAAGTCACACGTGACACCTAGCCTATCTCGACTTCCAAGTTCCAACTGATAATGAAACAAGATAACAACGTGCGGTCTTTACAGAAATGGCCATTAGAGTTCATACAAAGTATGAATATTCTAGGATGTACAATAAGTATTTTCTCATCACATATATCCTTAACCCTCAAAGATGAGAAGCTGGGTATATATATCTAATAGAGTATACCATGATTTTGACATTCTGCAGGGCAATAAAGGAAGAAAAATATGCTGCTCGTAGGGCTATCCTGCCCATGCTACAAGCCGAAGAGGATGAAAGGTTAGCAACTTGGTACTTTTTGTTACCCTCTAGCCTTACAAGGATACATTTTTCTTCTTTTCTCAAAGCTGCTTGCTTTTTATAGATTTGTCAAAGAATGGAGGAAGTATCTAGAGGAAGAGGCTAGAATTATGAAAGATGTGCCCGGCTGGAAAGTTGGTGAGAGCGTGTACAACTCTGGAAGATGGATGCCCCCAGCAACCGGGGAGCTTCGACCTGATGTCTGGTAAGGTCTACAGATGCACTGTTGGTTATAGCAGTGAAAGCAATTTTTTTTTTTCCCGATTATTGCAGTCTTTACTGCACTTGGTTGCGCTCTGCGCTATTATCGGTGTAATAATGTACCTTAAAGGCATGCTTTAATGCAAAACATTGATACATGTTGGAGTGTATCTTCTTTTCAACATGATTTAGTTTGCTTTTCTCCACATGGGAAATCACTTTTACTTGGTGACCATTGTTTGATCATGTAATCATTGAACATTGAAGAGCAGAATTGTCCTTACCTATTTGTCACTTTATCACCCTTTGCTTTTTATAAAGAACTGAACAAATCTATCAATATTGATGTTGGTTGGTAAATTGACACATTGGGTATAATCATGGCTAGATCACAAAGTGTGATGAGATCTAATAATAAGTTGGGGCAAACTGTATTAATACAACTAATGATTAAAACTACACTCTTGAATGAATGTGAAAGGAGAGTTTTTTTTTTTTTTTTTTTCCTATAAGACTAACATGCAACACAATTTTATTATCCGCTTGGTGAGTATGAATCTGCCAAATTCATTTCGATCTGCAAAATTTGTGAATCCACTTAGACTATGTTTGGCAAACCGAGCTGAAAAGGTAGCTGAAAGCTGAAAAGTAGCTGAAAATTGAAAAGCTATAAGTTCGAAGCTGAAACCTGAAGAGCTGTTATGCTTAAAAGTGTTTGGTAAAATTAGCTTTTTGATAAGCTGATAAATGTAAAAAGACTAAAAAGGACATCTTCATACAATTTAAATAATTTTAAATTTAAATAGGCTTGTTTATATATTAAAATATAAAATAATGAAATCAATATATTTAAATAAAATATAAAGTAAGAACATATATTTGAAAATATATAAAGTAAAAAAAATATTTATAATTCATAAGATTAGTTCATACAAAAATTAATGTTCAAACATAAATATCAAACTGAAATTACAATCAAACATAATGAAAAAAAAATGTCAAAAGTCATTTATTTAAAATAATGAGGATAAAGATGGAAAAAAGTTAAAAAGCTACTAGCTTATTTTGAAAAGCTACCCCAAGTAGCGTTTCAAAATAAGCTCTTATTTTAAACTACTAGCTTATTTTGAGAACATTACTAAACATAACTTATAGCTTATTAGTAGCTTAAAATAAGCTATAAGCTCCTAAATAAGCTCTGTCAAACAGAGCCTTAATTAGTAGAAATTTGCCACAAGCAAATTGGATTCGAATTTATCCCAAAATTATCCCACTATCACCTAATAGGAATTGTGAAAATTACAAATATGATTTCAATCACTTTGTATTTTAGAAACACAATATTTTTGGATATGAATAGTACACGACATTGTAGGGTTTTTTTTCGTATGATAAAACTAGCTAGCTCAACAACTTTAAAGTTGATTGAACTACTTACTCCAAATTAAAAAAAAAAAAAAAAAACTTGTTGCTCAATAATTGAAATTAATAGAAAAAATGACAACTTTTGTTTTTGGACATAATTCGGGATTTTTACCATCAGACACAGTGACTAATCCCTCACTTCATACTCAAAGACAAATGATCGATCCCTGGACATTTGGTTAAGGATGGATGAATCACTTCTATTCAACCATACTCCAAATTATGGCAACTTCCCCACTATTAAACTAAAAACACTACACATTTTTGTCAGTTCATCATCATCATCATCATCAATATCAATGGGAGAAGTATGGGATCTAAAGCTAAAGGGAGTGGAATATGAATACATTGAAGAAGACATTCCCAACAAGAGCCACAAGCTGTTGCTATACAACCCAGTCCACAAAAAGGTTCATGTGCTTGACCATGCTGGCAGGCCAATCGCTGAGTCCCTTGTCATTCTTGAATATATTGAGAAAAAGTGGTCACAATTCACAAACCCCACTTTTGCCCATTGATCCATTTCAAAGGGGCCTTGCAAGGTTTTGGATTCAGTTTAATTTGGACAAGAAAAGCTTTGCAATTTCCGCTGTAATTTTAGAATATATATTGTCTCTTTTGTATTTGGACTGCACATTTATCATATCATAGATCAGATGTATTTGAATGCATGACATATTGCATGAGGTATTGAAATATGTATTTCCTCTTAACTAAAAGAGTAAAAGACTAATTTGGAGAAGGACCAAAATGAGATAAATTAGCCTAGTAGCTGACCAACTCAAACCAAAAAGGTCAAGGCCCATAGGCTGCTCTTATTAGGAGTCAAACTTGTAACTTTATAGTTATCAAGTCAGCAATATAACCAACTTGATTGGAGTTGCTCCCATCATAAAATTGGAGAGGTAAAAGTATGATGGAAGTGATCCACCATCACTTTAATTGCTTCAATTCCACCATTCTCCCAAATGCACACTTAGTTGAAGGGCATAAAATCTTGCATATCTTTTATGGTTTAAGGCTTCAAACTTGCAAGCAATAACCTTCATTTCTGTCCTTTAATGACTATTGTATTACTTTTTATAGGGTCCTATTTGACAGAGGCTTGGGAAAGAAGAATTTCTTCAATGGGGACTCAATTGGATTGGTGGATATATCATTTGGGTGGCTTGAAGCCATGGAAGAAACTGCAGGAATACAAATTTTGGGGTCAAATACATTACCAAGATTGCATGCATGGATCAAGAACTTGTATGTTGTACTTGTTCCTGTGATCAATGAAAACCTTCCTCATCACCAGACATTGTTAGAATATATGGCTCACAAGATAGAAAATATTGTTAATCATTTATCTATATGAATCGGTACCAATTATGATTAATAACACACAATTTCTTTATAACATATACAGACTTCTCTCAATCGGTTAGATAGACAGTCTAACTCTGTAAGGATTATACACCCGAACTTACCTGACTTCTTGTGTAGTAAATAAAGATTATATGCCTAAACTTGATATTTGAGCTTGAACAAGTGGGACTGTGCTAGATTATGTAAGTGTATTTAGTTTTTATAGTATGCATTAGTTTTCTGTAAATGGAAATACTGAAGACTAGTTCTTCAGTTACTCAGTACTCTTCTTGTATAGATATAATAAAGTATAAAGTAAAAGAAAATTAAAAATAAAAGGTAAATGATATAAGAAAAAATTTTATTGAGGCTTTAATTATTGAGTGTTGTTTCCTTTTGTACAAAAAGAATTGAGGGAGCAGTAAGTACTAAGTATGGCTCCCCTTCCCCCTCCCAAAACTACTTAATTCTTTACAAATAATTAATCTGGCTAAAGGCAGGCAGGCAGGCTTCATCTAAGGACATAAATAGAACAGAACATATTGAGTGGCAACCATTCAGCCTCTTCCCTGCATCTAACTAAACCTAAAACTCTATAATGAATTTGGAGCAACTTTATAACAAGGGCAGCTGGCTGCAATGAGAAGCTCAGGTGTGGATTTATACAGTGACATTTACTGAAGAACAAATCTTCATCAAAATCATCCTAATCTGCAAGAAACTTGGGGGGACAAGCTGAGGAAACCACAGTCTTATTCACGTAAAAATTCAAAGCCTTTCTGGTCGACGACTTTTGCAGCAGGTTTTACACCAGTAAAATTCATATCTCTAAGGGAATGGCTAAGCTCCTCAACTGAGAAGGGGATACTGCAGTTAAAAAGAAACATGTAAATTGGTGGGTGAATCGAATCACGAATCATTCAAACATGATTTCCATTTTCCTATTGTAATTGTACCTTGGATTGTCATCCAACAAGAACGCGTTCTCAGCATCATCTGACTCCTCCTTTGATATTAGAATCTTGATGCTGGAAATTACCTAAAAACGACAGGTAGTTCAAGGGAGCAACAATGAGCAAATGCAACGAAAAATTAGATTTAGGTAAGGGGGTTATCCCCCATTCACCCCTCTCGCACCAGTAGAGGGAAAGCAAAAGAGAAATAGAAGGGAGAACAGCTCACATCTTCAGATACACTTCCAGTATTGTCATTTTCACCTGAGCATAGTGTACACAATCTGTACAGCTGTTGACTACCCAGAATCTGGAAACATGAGATATTAATGAGAGAATTTTCAAGATTCGCAATTTCATGTACAGCTACTACACAAGTAAAGATGACACCAGCAGTATGCATTCAATTTTTTCAAATGCTGTCCTTGCTTGACTTTATTGGCTCTAAAGGGAACCATTGAATCTGAAGCCCAAATATATGTTGGATATGCTAGGACACAGTTTTATAGGGAACTGCACCCATTTGTAGCAGCATATCCTACACATACTGGATATGCTAGGCATGCCTAGAGGAAGAAACATTTTGGATATAATTTTCATTACTCTTAATGCACCTTGGGCACTAAGGTTTTGTTTCTATATTTGAGTTTTGCAGTTCTTTGTCTAGAAGTTGGATAAAAATCTTGTGTGTGAACAGTTCTGTAATAGAAGGAATTTGATGCCAAAGACCTTGTGGTTAAGCGGCATGAAGTGACTCTCCCAAATGGGAGGTGGTCATGGGTTTGAGCCTCAGTGGGGGCGATTTTGACTCGTTGGGCTTCAATAGGTTAAGAAAATATATATGGACAGATACTACATGTAACATGGTCAATAGTACTCAAAAACATAAGGAATTTGATAATTTTTATGTTTCCATTCCTTGTAGGGTTGTACTTTTAGGTTGAAAACAATCACTAAATATAATTCTTTTGCTGATTGGACAAGTTATTGCATTTTGTTGCACCGTAGTTCCTTAACTTCTAATAATCTTTGTTTTAACTAATTTCCTAACCAATGCAGTATTTGTCAGAAACTGATTTTTGCTGCTTCCACATCTTAATTCAACATAATGAACCTGTCCAAATCAAACTAATTAGGCACATTTAAGCTCATAATTTCTATTTTCTATAATATCCTGGCAAATTCTACTCTGTATTTCTATTTCTGTAATGTCTTAAGCTTCCCATCTCAGGACAGATACATTCAGCTATGCCACACCTGGCACCAGCACAGATTCACAATATAGGGGAAAAATCACATGCAAATAGATTTAAAAAAAAAAAAAAAAGATCTTACTGGGCACAAGTCAGTTATAAGATCATCATAGGTAATTTTTGTCTTATCCTTCATAACCTGCCAAATAAAATTGTAACTTAGTTCTAGCTTTTTGAGGTAATCAGTTAAGAGTGAAAAATAAAATTGAAGATAAGTACGGAAGTATTAGAACTTTAGAAGTATGAATCAGAACAGCTACAAAAATACTGAATACATTACTCACATTCACAAACCAAAAAAATACTTTGCCCTAAAAAGATGGAAAGGAAACATACCAAGAACCCAGCAGTCTCCTTTATGTGTCTCATTTCATCCCAACAGGAACCTACAATCTGCAACAAATAATTGTCAACATTACTAAAGCATCAAATGGTTTAATAAAGCCATCCCAGTAAAAGCATAGAGCAAAGATATTGAGCTAAAGTTTAAAGATATGACCTAAGCACTCAAAAATACCAATCTACTTATACATTGGAATAGTACCTCTTCCTGTGCATTTCCACACCAAAGTTCTAATTCATCTAACCCAGCTTTTATATATTCCCCATTTCTCAAAGTACAGCATTCTTTTTGTTGAAGGATG
Organism: Ipomoea triloba; assembly: GCF_003576645.1. NCBI lineage: Eukaryota > Viridiplantae > Streptophyta > Magnoliopsida > Solanales > Convolvulaceae > Ipomoea > Ipomoea triloba. Next base: position 9,064,761 of record NC_044919.1, on the reverse strand, counting down.
CTGCAGCAGTACATTAACAATGTTAAATTGCAGGAAGTGCAGTACTTGCTCTAGGATAAAATTTCTGCTGGATTATAGGAAAACATACCTGTTAAATAATTGTACATTGAGATAAGAGAAAATTTGGACGATCATATTCTGAATAAGAAATGCAGGTACCTGAAACATCATTTATAACATTATGTTTTTGTTTATATGACATCAGAATATCATGGAATACAACAGTAGGAATGTTTTCATACATAATTTTCATTCATTGTATTGAGAAGTCTATTAAGATTCTCAGTAATGCTTTTCCATGGATTTTCTCCGCCTGATTCTGTAGGAGCCTAAATATGATAAGTGGAAAGAAATTAGACATCTGAAAAGTAGAACACAAAGACAGGGGTCATGCAAAGCATTCCAAAACTGAAAAAGAAAACCTGTTTACATAAACGATTTTAAAAGCATACAACCCTAAAGCTATGCACTACATTTGAACTACAGTCTCCCATAGTATTTAGAGAGGTGGATTCAAAATTAAACTGAAGGCAATTGAGTATCAACTGACTTAGTCCTGCAGATTTTTTTTGTTGGAAATATATTACTTGCTCCATCCAAATTCCAAAAATAGTGTCCCATTTGACCGGACACATAGATTTAGGAAAGTATATTTAATGTATTGACTAAGTGATATATTTCCATTTTCCGATAATAAATGCACTGTATTTTTTTCCTCATAATAAATGTAGTAGGTTTTTAAAGGGCGTTTTAGGTAATTAATGTTGAATATTAGGTAACCTTTATTGAATATTAGGAAACTCCTAGTAGGGTGGACTTAGTTTCCTATTCCTATTAGGGTTTCCTATTCCTATTATGGTAGACTTGGTAGGTAGTTTAGTATATATATAGAGGCATAGAGAACAACCCCATTGTACTCTTTCATTATAATACATTCATATATTCTATTATTCTCTGGTTTTTTTACATACTTTGCTTCCGCTAATTGGCGGGTGGTTGTTATTCTCTACCCGCCAGGTCTTTCAATCCCTCAATTTCAACATGGTATCAGAGCCTAAACCCTAAAACAAACCCTGGACAAAACCCTAGTTGTTCCGCCGTCGCCGGGAGTATCTTTGGTTTTCCGGCCAGATCTCTCTCCTCCGATCTCTGATCAAAACGCCGCTGCCACCATTGGTTTCGTATCGACGAGACGCTCCTGACTGTGTTTTCAGATCATTCGTTTGTCGCCGGTCAACGGCCAGTCAACGCTGGTCAACAGTCAACTCCGGTCAACCTCGCCGGTCAACATCTCCAACCATCCTTGAGATTGTTGTTTTTCCATTCTTTGGTGAAATTTGAAGGCATATTGGATTTGTTGCTGAGCTTCTTCAGTTCTTCCCATGGTGTTTCACTATTTTGGTATTACCGTGCTATTCCTTTATCTCCGGTATGCCTTATCCCATGGATGTTAAGTTTCAGGACTATTATAATGGCCTTTGATTATTTCCCATGTTTCAAGTAAGGCCGTAAGGGGGAGTGTGACTATCTATAATCAAACGGTGTTCTAGTTTATATTACTTTGTTTTCCCGGTTATCTTTTATCTCGTTGGTTTGGATTTATCTTCATTACTATGGGGGCTCTACTGCATCCTTTGCTATTCTTTGCTCTCTTTTCGCCTCTACCACTCTTAATGAAGTTCAATGAAGGCTTTGTTAGCATGTCCTACTCTATCCTTGGTGTGTTCATCTCTATTCCCGAGGTTCGTGTTCAACTCCATCCTCGGTGCGTTCATTCTCAAGATCATGTTCAGCTCCGTCCTTGGTGTGTTCACCTTTATTCCCAAGGATTGTGTTCAACTCCATTCTTGGTGCATTCGTCTTCATTCCCAAGGAATGGTCAGGCATAGCGCAATCTCTTTTGAAGCCATCAATCCTAGAATGCTTATGTTGCTGTGATGGTGTTCGCTTTACCCTTGGTGCCGTCATTCCCAAGGATGTTCGTGACAAGCTTTGCCCTTGATGCATTTCCAAGGGTTGTGTATAGCATTGTCCCTCCGAAGCCATCCATCACTGTTATCCTCTAGTTAGCTTTTAATTTTCATTTGTAATTTTGAGTGAGGTAGAGTGTTTGTTTTGATTCAAGCTTGGAACTTTCAAACGTTCCAATTTGAGGGGGAGTGTTGAATATTAGGTAGCCTTTATTGAATATTAGGAAACTCCTAGTAGGGTGGACTTAGTTTCCTATTCCTATTAGGGTTTCCTATTCCTATTATGGTAGATTTGGTAGGTAGTTTAGTATATATAGAGGCATAGAGAACAACCCTATTGTACTCTTTCATTATAATACATTCATATATTCTATTATTCTCTGGTTTTCTTACATACTTTGCTTCCGCTAACTAACGGGTGGTTGTTATTCTCCACCCGCCAGGTCTTTCAATCCCTCAATTTCAACAATTAAATTATAAATATTATTGTATTTATGATGCACTTCATTAAAGAAGAGCAACAGAAAAGGGAGTTAGTACAGAATGCATGTAAAATAATATAAGAGGAAACTTTATATGGGGAATTGTCACCTGGATACATGAAGGAAGTACCGATGACAGTTCCTTTTTGAAGTTATCTCTAATGATTCCATAAATCTTGTCCATATAGGCAGTGAGCTGTTGTTTGAAAAGCAAAGCAGGATACTTTGCTTCTACCTGGCGTAATGCATCAAGTCCACCAACTGGGAGGCTGCTTGAAGAAAAAGATGACCTGCTGAACATCCTTCCAAAAAAAGATGTTGGTTGGGGGGGTTTATGTGGAGTTGAAACTGTAGTAGCTCTTAGTGTATGTTGAAGCAGAAACAGTAATGTAGATGTGTTTGACAGCCAATAAGCCATTTGATTGTTGTTCGCCTCGTCCTGTTAATGATGTTAATGATATTATAGAGAGAGAGAGAGAGAGAGAGAGAGAAAGAAAGAAGGGAAAAAAGCATCTTAAATCGAAGAGTTCAAGTTGAGAACATGGATGGGTCCTACTTACACAGAGAGCTCAAGATTTATAAGAACCTTAGGGTACTAAATGAGCTATGCTAAAGATGGTTGTTAGTTGATATTGCAAAGGCTTAGGTTGGTTTTACTTCATCATTCTAATCCATTATACCCCCTTTCCTGCAAAAGGCTTGTCCATAAATAAAATTACTTTCTTCTATCTAAAGGAAAGAAAATGTACAAACACTATTAATAAGGTCCACTTCAGTGAGAAGAAAAGGAAATAGCAAAATGATGAGATAGGCATGCATAAAGAATATGCAATAATATAGACCTAATGCCACACGCACCTCAATTTTTAACAGATCAAATCATAGAAGTCACAAGCATAAGTCATATTTTAATGAGGGTAAATTATTAATTTAGATATGAACAATTACCTCTATAGCAGAACCAATAATCTGAATAAGACGATCAAATACATTAGTTCTTTCTGCTTCAAAGGATTTCCAGTGAAAAAGGCATTTGTATATAGTAAATGCTGCAACTGGTTTTCCTTCGCTAAATCCGAGATCTTCGTTGGTGTATTTGATAAGAATATCCACACTTTCCTACAGAAAATATAATATAAAATGATGAAATCAGTTAACCTCAATTTTTTAAGTCCACATTGATAAAATAAGAGAGAACATATGGGTTTATAAGGCCATGGGTTAGACTAGCTAATAGGAGGTTGGATTCAATCTTTTAGTGTGGTTTGGCCCATGTGCATTATAGCCCAATTGAGTGACCCTAGCTCAATCTTAGTTTATAACAGCACTAAATCCATTACAGAGAGTGAGAGATTCTTCAATGCCACTGCCAACCATGCCTCCTTTACAAAATGGAAAAGGTGGAATGGAAGTATTTGGGTCATATCAATGGATTATAATAAAAAGGAAAAAAGGGTAATGAAATGAAAGCCCCCTTCCCACTCCCCCTCCTAAATTTCCTTTATTGGCAAAGAGGCACGGGAGGCAGTGGAACCAAAGCCTTTTCTATACTCGCACAAAGAAAGACTCTTTGGCTACTCAATCCAGGTTAAGTGAGAACATATCAACAGGATGGTTGGACGGTTACCATCCAACTTCCCCTAAAGCTGAAGTGTATATATCCTAAGGGGTTTAGTGAATATATTTGCCAACTTATTGATGACCATTCATGTTTTATTGAGATCTTACTCGTTGCCTCTCAATTTGGGATCTTCTCAATGATAAGGAGGCAAATGGTTTTGACGTTGCTTGTTGTGGATCCTGTATAAACCATCCTCACACATTAATCATCCATGGGGACAATGCAACTATTATGCAAAAGCATGGGATAGAGGTAGCACGCCTTTTAATTACCTGATGGCCATTCTCTGAAGGCTGCAATAGAAAATAAAAGATCAGTAAGAAAAACCAACAAAAAGTCCAAAAACATGAAATACATTTTTTGTGGTGTCATGACCTGAGTGGCTACAGAAAAACGTCCAGACATTCTTCTAGATTGTGAATTCAACAATGCTTGTTGTCGAAGAATATGTTCTTCAGTTTCTATATCAGATATTTTCTCCTTAAGCCTGTCACAAGAAACAAACAGAAGAACAAAAAATGCAACCAAAAGAACAAAAAGTATGTCGTTATGGTTCTACCAATCTCAAATGATAAATATGAAACTTTAATGAATAAATCAGATGCAAAAAATAAAAATGTTTCTTGAAATTAGGTTGATATGTATATCTTGGATGCATAATGGGAGAAGTTCATTTGTTCAACCTTTGATTTTCAGTCTTTAACTCAATCACTTTTGACTCAGCTTCAATGGCTTGCTTTCTGGCATCCTCTTTTTCTTTCTCCAGCGAGCTAACTAAGTCCTTCAATAGAATCAGTACATTAAACCCATCATATTATTGATATAGTCAAAGGACTGAACAAGCCAATCTAGACCATGCATAGAAGCCAGAAAGAGAGGACGAGACAGAGAACAAAACAAAAAACATAGAAGCAACATAGATTTATATGCCTTCTAGATAAATTTTCAAATTTGTACAACTATATAGTGGAGCTTAGCAAGCCAGAATATAAATGGAAAACCATATTTGAGAAACTCAGAACATACCTTAAACTGAAGGTTTTCAGCAGCAAGCTTACTGACAATTTCATGATCAACCTTGACCTCTTGGAGGCTTTGGAGCTGAAGCTGAAACGCTTCCATAGTAGATTGTAGTTTTGCATCCGTGGTTTTGGCTTCATCCTGGTCAACATATAAGAAGTATCCATAATTATGCATGGGAATGTAAAAGTTGTGGGGAGAGGTGGAATGTTGAAATAGCAACAAAGAATATTGTCTTTTAGATATCTCTTCAGGTCTGCACAATGGAGCTTAGCAACCTAGCATCTCTATCAAGGAATAAATGAAATTATTATTTAAAAAAAAAAGAAAAAAAAGCACACAAACTTACCTTAAGCAACTCGTTTTGAGCAGTAGGCTCATTGACCTTTTCTTGATCAGTAACCTTGACCTCTTGTACCACAGGCATTTGGTCAGCAGTCCGGTTTGTGGTCTCACGTTCCGTCAAAAGCAAAGCTTCAGTCTCCTGGAGCTGAAGCTTCATTTCTTCCAAAGAAGATTGTAGTTTTGCATTTTCCTGGGTTTTGGCTTCTTCTGAAGCCTATAAGAAATGATATCCATAATCAAGCATGAGAATTTGGAAACCACAAGGAGTGGAAAGGAGAAACAATAGTTAGAATCAGTAGTAGATACGGCTTGAAGGTATCTTTTCAAGTTTGTAAAATGGAGCTTAGCAAGCCAGCATCCCTCTACCAGGGATATAAAACATACAAGAAAAGCAAACAACCTTACCTTGAGCTGCTCATTTTCAGCTGTAAGCTTGTTGACCATTTCATTATCAATGACCTGGACCTCGTGTACAACAGACACCTTTTCAGCTTTCTCTTTTGCTTCCTCACATTCTTTCATGAGTGACTCTTTAGTCTCTTGAAACTGAAGTCGCGTTTCTTCCAAATCAGACTGTAGTTTCACATTTTCTTCAGTTTTGGCCTCTACCATGTCAGCAAGCTCCTTTTCTTTCTCTTGTTCCCTCACGAGCAGTTCTTGAGTTTCTTGATACTGAACTCGCACTTCTTCCAAAGAAGACTGTAGTTTCACATTTTCTTCAGTTTTGGCCTCTACTATGTCAGCAAGCTCCTTTTCTTTCTCTTGTTCCCTCACGAGCAGTTCTTGAGTTTCTTGATACTGAACTCGCACTTCTTCCAAAGAAGACTGTAGTTTCACATTTTCTTCAGTTTTGGCCTCTACTATGTCAGCAAGCTCCTTTGCTTTCTCTTGTTCCCTCATGAGCAAATCTTTATTCTCTTGAAACTGAAGTCGCGTTTCTTCCAAATCAGACTGTAGTTTCACATTTTCTTCAGTTTTGGCCTCTACTATGTCAGCAAGCTCCTTTGCTTTCTCTTGTTCCCTCATGAGCAAATCTTTATTCTCTTGAAACTGAAGTCGCGTTTCTTCCAAATCAGACTGTAGTTTCACATTTTCTTCAGTTTTGGCCTCTACCATATCAGCAAGCTCCTTTTCTTTCTCTTGTTCCCTCACGAGCAGTTCTTGAGTTTCTTGATACTGAACTCGCACTTCTTCCAAAGAAGACTGTAGTTTCACATTTTCTTCAGTTTTGGCCTCTACTATGTCAGCAAGCTCCTTTGCTTTCTCTTGTTCCCTCATGAGCAATTCTTTATTCTCTTGAAACTGAAGTCGCGTTTCTTCCAAATCAGACTGTAGTTTCACATTTTCTTCAGTTTTGGCCTCTACTATGTTAGCAAGCTCCTTTTCTTTCTCTTGTCCCCTCATGAGCAGTTCTTGAGTTTCTTGATACTGAACTCGCACTTCTTCCAAAGAAGACTGTAGTTTCACATTTTCTTTAGTTTTGGCTTCCTCCATGTCAGCCTATAAGAAGGAATGCAATTATCATCTTTTATTCCATCTTGCTGCCACAGTTAAACACAACTTCACTAAGCCTTAATCCCAATCTAAGTGGATTAAGATATGTTGATTCTGTTTAATGCTAAACCAATCGCAATCACAATTACACTTTCTTACTAGGCATCCAGAGGCTATGTTGAAAATGTCTAACTCATCTAAAGTTTATTTCATCTAATTTGTCATCAGTAGGGACCACTTGTGCCTGACTTTAAATAAACCATTTTGTATTCGCACACATACAAATTAGCATTCTTATCTTAGTCACAGCAATTTTACAGATATGCTGCTTCTTTATTGCCCAATATTTGCTGCCACAAAGAATAACTGGCTTAATGGTTGTTCAATGGAATCTGCCTCTATCTCAGTTCATTGAACAATGCAATAAAACAAAGTGCTGAAAACTAGACAAAAACTTCCACCTTTTTTACCCTTCATAGATTATGGATATAATTCAATGTGTTGGCTGTAAGCATAGATCAAATGCATAAGAACAGAGAGGGACCATTCAACAGTCAATAATTTGACACACTTACTACCATGAATAGACCCGATATCAAGTCAAGATCTCATTGAAGGCACTTATCATCTTATCCACAGATATACTGATATACATTGGATATTTATTTTAACATTCAAACATAGAGGTCATAGATTGTCCACTGCATCTGCGGGAGTTTCTTGCAAAAATCAAGTTGGAACAAAACTATGCTATAGTTTTAAGAACATTAATAGTATGGGTTCAGAAAAATGAGAAAATAAATTAGGGATATAAGAAAAGGGATTTGAGCTTTAGTCACTCTATGCATTTGGTCTATGGTAAAGTTGATCCCCCTATCCCCAAAATAACTAAGGGTCCGTTTGGAAAGCAAAAAAATGACTTTTGGAAAATGAGTCATTTTCCAAAAAACATTTTCCTTTCCCGTGTTTGGCTGCACAACAAAAAACTTTGTGTGTTTGGTTCATTTTCTGGAAATGAGTAGAATTGTATAATTAAACATTTACATATTTTATTTAGAATATAAAAATATTTTTAATAATATTAAAATAAATAAAAAAAACTGATTTCCCCAGAAACCTTGTTTTCAAATTTTGGCAAATGTCATTTTCCGCAAAAATGACTAGATTTTCCCAAGTCAACAGAAAATTCTGTTGACTTGATTTTCAAGTTGCATCCAAACACTGGAAACCCAGAAAATGATTTCCAAAAATCATTTTTCGGGTTTCCAAACACAGCCTAAATATAAAAAAGACATTTTCACATTTCAAAGAAACATATTTACCCTCATGCGCTTCTGGAACTCCAATTCTGAAGTGAGGTCTTCAACTTGCTTTTCCAGGGCAGCTTGCATAGCAGCTGCTTCTTTTGCAGCCTGAAGCATACAAGAAAAACACAGCCTTCAACACACAATAAAATTTTGCCTTTGTAGCAATCATACATTAATTCCAAGGAACATATTTATAAGAACCTTCTTTTTGGTTGGGAAAGTCTAAACTGTTCTTGTCAATACAAATGATTCTATCAGAATACATGCTAAAATATGGATTTCCATAAAGATTGATCAACCTATGGGCAAAGATAATGGGGCACAGATCAGCTCTGGCCTTGCTTTAAAAACAAAAAGGATTAATACAGATCATCACAAATCTTTAAAAGAGTAAAAAAGATTATCTACGCTCTCTGTCTTGAAGCAATCACTTTCACCTCTTGGGTAGGTAGTAACAGTAAGTAAGTGATCCTCTCAAATTCTTTTACAAAAATGTCTTAGAAAGAATTAAATTTCCAATTCAACAAGGCAAAAGATAAACAGGAACTGGTTGAGTATGATCTAAGTAATGTCCAGGCAACAATAGGTTGGCAGAGAAAGCGATCCTCACAAGATTAACATCAAAACAAAATCCTTCATTTTTAAGTCAGTCACAGATACTTGAAAATTGCAAAACTACTCCTGAGTTATCTTAGGTTAAAAATGAAAAGAAGAGAGAATAATGTTCAGTAGCATGCCTATAATAAATGTGTTCAGAATTTATTTATTTATTTTTTAAATGAGATGAAAGAAAGAGAATAGGAAGAAGGAAGAAAAAGCATACTAGAAAACAAGATCTCACCATTTTAAGTTTGCGCAGTTCTCTTTTTGCAATTTTCATCCTCCATGCACACTGTGTAGCAATTGCTGCTTTCATCATCCTCCTATAATAAAGGCGGGCCCGGAATCCACGGCAATGCCTCTGAAATCAATGCAAATAGATTAGATAAATACTATTAAGTCAGATACGGACACAAAGATGAAAAATAATTTCCCTCTAGCCTTTCTTTACCAAGCCTGAATGCAAATAACCAATCTAGTCAGGTAGGCAAGTTTTGTCATAGACAAAATCATAGCAAATGGGATTCCCTACATGTGATTAATGGTGGAAGAACTACTAAAATCTTTGGATTGTTTCAATGGTCCCAACACTCGAACTTCATTGAAAGAATAAGCAACAGCATATCGATTATTAGTAATGATATCTATTTTGATTGCTCCGAGTACCAACCAAGAATACTAGATAATATACAGTGGATCCAATCTATGAAACCATGATCACCAAGTAATATTTATCTATATGATTGGCAATCATAATAGTGACAGTTTGAAATCTGTTGATCTCACCAAAATTAAGTTATCTTTGCCTACATCAAGGGCTAAATTTGGTGAGTCTTCACTAGCCACGTATCAAACTAGTACAACAAGTCAAGAATATTGTGTTATCTTGCTAAGTGATATTCAGCAGAAAAAAAAAATGGCTACTTAGCTATAAGAAATGAGTTCCAGTTATGCAGCTCTAAACCAAGTAACCAACTAAGCAATTAAGCAAAAAATGATATATAGTAACTTCATGTAACAAACACTGACTTGTAAAACTTTGCAGAACCCTTGTTACCTCGATAGCAATAGCTGCTTTATTATCTCTTCTATAATTAAGCTCATTAATAGCAGCCATCCTACGCAGTACTGTCTGGATGGAAACAGCTGAAGAGCAAAGCAATTTGTAATCTTTCCTTGCAAGGAACATACGTGTGCATTTTCCAATTATCAAAGATGCCCTATCTCTCCTCTTCCATTCATAAAAGTTGCGTGCAAGTTGACCTGTATTCAGATCATGGTCAGGTCAAGAGAACTTTTAGCTTACAGTATCACATCAATAAATCAAGATTGGGATATAGGTCAGCCAGACCTCTGCATATAGTTTGGATTTCAGTGGCTGAATCTCGTAACAAAAGAAACATTTTGCGCTTAAAATAGGTACGGACTTTTCTCTGTACAGTGCATGCAGATCTTCCAAGGACCTCATTACGGTGAGCATCCAATTCTGCCATCTGACCAGCTCTAAGAAACACTTTGGTTTTGCCAATCTGCATTGAACAATTATTAACAGAATTTACACAATACTTCATGTTCTTTTATACATACTAGTGTTGAGACCCACACATTGCACATGTTATTAGAAGTTTTTTTATTATCTTTATGTTGGTGAAGTATTTAATTCAAACTATGCTATATTAAAGTTTTTTTTTTCAATATAAAAATTTGTTTTGGCAATTTAATCCAAAATCAGGAATTTATTTTATATTATACCAAATATAATACTAAGTACAAGTTTAAAAGACATTTTTTCATAAACTACTCCTTTCCTGTATTTATTAATCATTTAATAACATGGGGTAGTTTATTTTATTTGTAAAGTTATTAGAAATAATGTTAAGAGTCCCACCTTGAAAATGGATTCAGTCTTTTAGTGTGGTATGGCCCATGTGCATTATAGCCCAATTGAGTGACCTTGGCCCAATCTTAGATTATAACAACTAGAAAGTCAAACTAAGAAAAATGTCATAAAGCCAAGTGGTTACAAATGCCACTCCAAAAACTTAACAAATGTTGCAGAAATATGTTCTCTCCTTGCTTTATATTTTGTATACTCCGTATGTATTATACTAGATGTGTATATAGCATGACAACCTAATGTGTCTCAGGTTCAAATGGTTAAGATAACTTTCTGTAAACTTTCATTCATATTATAAATTATAAGCATTTTATTACTCATATGAGCACCAGCATCATAGAACTAAGTACTGTTTTATAACAGTTTCATCACACTTTCCTTCACTATCCTGTAATAAAAATGTAGCTAAATAGTCAAACAACAGCTACAAAGACTGGTAACTTTCCAACAGTGAAAAAGAGTAAAACATGCCACTGCAAAAATGAAGTACCTTTGATAATTTAAGAGCCATACAGGGATGACACCTAATAGACACACTTAGTTGCAATACACCCATGTAACTCATTTAAATTGAAACAAGAACATTTATCAGCACGGAAGGATATAGGAATTGAACTTTCTTTAGGGGGAACTTAAATAAGAGACTTGAAAAATAAACAAAAATGCTCAGACTTTTAGTGAAGCAAAAGCCAAGCAGTGACCTGATGACCAGTGAAGAGTATATAAGTTACCTGATAACCTTTGAGGCCAACCTTCTCTAAAATTTTCTTGGAAGCAGTGATGTCATCACAGCTATAAATTAAAAATAAAATAAAATAAAGAAGCTTTGTGATGTGATAGAGGGGTAATAAGAAAGGAAACAACTTTAGCAAAAGAGAACAAAAGTAAAACAAAATCAAATCAAAGGCCTATAAATACCTGCCCTTCTTAATTTCAGGAGCAAGAATATTAAAACGTTTCATGAATTCATCAAATGTTCTCCGAGTGGGAAATCCAGCACAGCTAATCCTAATTGCCTCCATAACTCCCTGGAACAACACAATTATCATTTGAGCAAGTTTGAAAACATAAACATCTTTTTAAATAATTAAATGACATAAAACTATGAAAGCATACCCCACATCGAAGCTGTTGAAGTATATTTTGATTCTCAAAGATGGCTGGCTTTAGAAGATTATTTGGCTTTACACAACGAATGTAGTGAGGCTCGGTGGCACTAAGTGTTTCAAGCAATGATTGCAATTGTTGCTGTATCATATACAGGTCATTTTACTTTACAAAGTTAGACAAAAGCACACAGTAAAATATTAGTTAATAAAAACATAATATTTGAAACCATCGTACCAATCAAACCATCATAGTAATAGTAATACTAATAGTAATAGTAATAGTAGTAGTAATAGTAATAGTAATAGTAATAGTAATAGTAATAATAATAATAATAATAATAATAATAATAATAATAATAATAATGAGTAGATTGCAAGATAGTGGCTCAAAGTGTCAGAACAACTAATGTACTCATCTTATTACAGGGGTTTCACAAAATCTTTACTAGTAAATACAACTACGTACAATGATGCAATGTTCAAAGTTAGCATTGTTTTACTTGAAGAGTGGGAATGATTTATAATTTATTTAATAGGCAAGGAAAGAGCTGATCAAAAAAGTTGTACCCAGAAAAAAGTAGCGTCCATCTTTGCTTCTTTTTTGTTTTTGTTTGTTTGTTTGTTTGTTTTTTTTTTTTTTGGTTTTGTTTTGTTAGTTTCTTTTACATTTTCGTAAATCACTTAGGATTTAGGAATAGGATACAGTTGTAGCCAGTGACTTGAAAGGAATGAAATCTCTCCCCTCAACCCCCCCCCCCCCCACTCTCTCTCTATCTCTATCTTCCCCACCTTCACCACTCTCTTTCATTTTTGTAATTTTGTCATATTAACAACACAAGATAAAGGATTCAGAATAAGTTTATTTTGATTCTATGCATCTTTGGTTCATTCTTGTCACCTTGTCTTAAAGCACAAAAAGACTTTATTCTTATTTGTTGATTGGTAAAAAAAATTATTATCTGACAGAATTATGGAAGCTGACATCAGATATCTGTTTAGATGAAGACTACCTGGGGTCAAACTAATGTATTCATAAACTAGTTTATGTAAAGGAGAATGGCCAAACCATACCTTAAATCTAGTACCAATAGAGGAGAACTTCGATGTTTTAGAAGATTCTTCATGCAGTGGTGCAAACAAGCCTGAGATAAAGGAGCACCTTGAAGCACTGAGGAGATCTTGGTATTCTGCAACTACGTAATCTTTGTTCTTGTCCAAGAATAAATCAGTTTGGTATGTCACCTAAGACAGCAATTTTCAGTAGTCAAAAATGCATTAAGCAACACTTCTTTCTTGTAAATACATCACAAGAGATACATACCTCACCAGCATAATGGACAATAGTGAAGTCAGTTCGTGATAGCTTTGGCTTGATGAAGCGTTTATTGTCTCTGAAGGTCTGATAGAGCTTTTCAGAAAAAGTCTCATGTGTTGACCTTGGGAACATGCTACAAAAAGTAAGCAAGAAAAGTTAACAGTCAAGCATAACTAGTACTCTATCGAAATAACAGAACTCGATATCCTAAACATATTTACCAGGCCTCATCCAGGAGAGCAATAATTCCACCAGGTTTCTAAAATAATAATTGAAAACATTAAAACTCAATCATGTAGAAGCAAAAGAATAACTGCATGTGCAGGAACAAGATCATAAAAAATTTGATGTGCAGCCCATATCAATAATTGACATCTGAAAGAAATATTTAAGTGAGTCTGAACAGTATATAGTTCCAATTCCAATTGCTGATAAAATACAAAACTCACAAGACCAAATGAGCTGACCAGGTTGTAAAGAGCAAAAAGACTTCAAGGAAGCATATTCAATTGCCCCTTTCCCCAAGCGATGTCTATTCTGTTCTTATTTTCCTCCTACTTAATACTTGAGATATTTGGCTCTATATTACTTATATTTTCTTCAAAGGCACACATAATAGAATTCCAAGGTAAGCTTTTTATACTGAATACAGAGAGTAAAGCCTGTAATTACTGAAAATGTTACAATAGCAAGACCAGAATAGTGTTGACATGAAGAGGGCAGCATGGCAGGAATTAAAAGGACAGCACTTCTTACTAAATGCAAAACAGAACAGCATAAGAATAGGGCATATAAACATGGCAGGAAAAGAGCATTATCTATTGTTACCAATGTCTCTGATTACCCATTTGTGTTATCTACTTACACAGAACAGTGTAGCAGCATTTAATATGCAACTCAACTGCCTAAAAGGATAAAGTAAAACTAAATTCAGGAACAGGAATCACCAAATTTGAGCTGTCAAGTCCTTACTTCACATACCCTCTAGCCTAATATTTTTACCAACTCTACTCAGACTAGGTAGATTCTTTTATGCTGAGTCTTACCCCTTTCCCCTTCCAGCAGATATGTAAGAGCAAACACATTCTCACAGTATAGGCTTTATATCCCTGCATGTCGGGACCAGTGCAATAAAGGGCTTGAAGAAGAATGAATACTAATCCAAAGTCCATGCACAGAAGAATTCTAACTATTATCCACAGGATATCCAGTGATTTCTGAGTGATTAACGTTTAATGTAATGACCAGATTTTGTCATGTTCCCAAAGCCACCCTTTCTTTATCCTAGTTAAGGCACATGTAAATATAGACAATGATGAGGACAACTTGCTCTAAAGATATTCAGGAGCATACAATATATTTTATTCAGTACAAAGGAGAGGAGCTGGGATAGAGACATGTCCTTTTAACCTTACTCCGTGGCCTGCCTATGACATTGATCTTTGCTATTTTCTTTTCTAGTCCTATTGTTTAAATTAGAGCTTTCAACACAAATCACTGATAAACAAAATTTCACATTCATAGATCAAAGAACCACAGAGAACAGATCATATAAGCTTTGTGTTTAGGAAATTCTAATGTCAATGACTCTTATCAGCAAAATTTACTATTCTTTTAATTAAAAAAAAAAAAAAAAAAAAACATTATATTCCAACTCCAAAAATAAAAAGGCAGGGGAAGAGTACACTTTAAATGAACAAGCCAATCTTGCTGCATGAACAAAGAGGCAGCATGTTAACAACAAACTACATCACACACTTTAGCAGAAAGGCACTCAAAGGCCTTAGCAAGAAGTTGCACGAAGAGGGTTAGTCATGGAGAAAGACAATCAGAGTTACAATAAATAATATTAACTCGTACTTTTTTTTGAAAGTATAAAATCTAACTTGAATTAGCCATTTAAATACCTTCCACCCTTCTTTATAGGATTAAGAAATAGTATTTCAATAAAATCTATCTTAAGCTGATCATTATAAATTTATATTTATATGCTGACCTTTTCTATAAGATCAAGAATATCTTGGTTATCAACAAACTCTATATAACTCCAGTCAATTTCCTCTTTGGTATACTCTTCTTGTTCCATTTTGAAGACATGCTGCAAAAGGAAAATAGCTAAGGTAATATTTGTATTACTGTTTCAGCTTTCATCAGTTTATTTTTTACGTTGCTATAAAAAGCTTGTGTGCAATGGAAGTACTACCCAAGTTTGTTGAATATATGTGAGGTACAAACCTGGTTGAAATGTTGCTGCAACTTTTCATTAGTCAGATTAATGCAGAATTGCTCGAAACTGCATGAAAGAGATTAGCTTCATTCACAGAAAATATAAATCCAAAAGTATCAAAAACTACAGACTCTCAGACACAAATCCATTGACAAGGCTTATTACCAAACCTTCATAATAATGAAAAGGAAAGGAGAGTTGATAGTATAAAAGCTACCAGCAAGGAAATATCATTATACCAAAAAAGGTAAAGAAAAAGAGAATCAGACAGGCTTAGAGAACAGCTATGACCAAGGTTATTTATAAGGATAAACCTAGCAGAAAAGTAGAAACAACATAAAATTCAAGGAGAGTTCATCAAATCAATGTATGAGGCAATGTATTTTAACTCTTCTAGTTCTGAATCCCTATAGACTTATAAGAGCAGAGATTTCATGCAGGGCTCTGCATGAAATGAACCTCCATGAATGATGAAAACAAAAGCATACCAGTTAAGCACCTGTTTGTCTTGAAACTCTCAAATCCGTAAATGTCCAGAACCCCAATCAACAACTGAGAATCAGGATCTTGGCCAATAGAATTGTTAATCTTTTCAACAAGCCTAAATAAGAAAACAATCAAAAGTGAGCTACCTCTGACACTGATGAAGAAGACTACTGAAACTAACATTTCAGCAACTAACCAATCAAACAGTTTAGAATAGACAGTTTTTGCCAAAGCATCTCTACTGGTAGCAGCAGCTTGAGGATCCAGACATTTTGTTATCTTCTCATCACGAGTTACAATGATGCGTTTACACAATGCGTCCTCAAGTAACTTTCCATCACACCTAAACAAAACTTCAATATGATGAACTTTGGGTGCTTGGAAATAAAATACACCATAGGATATCTTGAGAAACATGGGCAGAGAAAACTCACATGAAAAGTTCAGCTACAGTCTTAAGGTGGAAGCGAGATTGATCATCCTTTGGTTGTGCAGAATCAATCTCCTTTCCCTTTGCAAACTCAACGTTTCCCAAGTGAAGTATTGCAGCTACAACTCTAAAAATTGCATCCTGCAAATGGATTTTATTACTAGCAACTTCACTCACTAAGTGACCCATGCATGAATAATAGTGTCTTCATTCTAATACCTGCTCATCAGAACTGATCCCTACTACATCCATGGCTCTCCTGGTGGCCAGGTATTCTTTAGATTCATCCACTCCATCCAATTCAAAAAAATTTGACTGGTTCAGATAATGAAATTTCCTAGGATTTCCCAATTTGTACTTTTCAACATCCTGATGGCAATTATTACACAACAAAGAAAATATGAAATGAATGAAATCAGGAGTTAAATTATATCAGCACTATTCCAAGGTCAGTGCTTAATTAGCTGAGGATCATGAATATATTCACTTTTAAGGCAAACAAAATGATAATGAAGGTAATCACTGGCATTATTGAAGCTGTTTTTCAGCCAATACTTCAATCATCCCACCCATCTAGCTGCAAGAATAGATTGTGTGGGGAAACTGAACAAGGACACAAATTTACTGGTTGTGTTATAGACAATCCAATATTCTTCAGGAATAGCATATAAGGATTAACAATTAATGAGAAAATCATTTTTTTGTAAATAATCAATCAAAACACATCTTTAATTCCAAATAATTAAAAATAAAAAAAATAAAAAAAAAATAAAAATAAAAACATGTTTCCATAGACCATAATCCACTTGAGCCATCAGGGTTCCCACTTACCATGTTTAAATCAACTATTCAAAACATTTTGTAGGATAAATTGAAGCCAACAAATTACATTCTTAGAAAATCCATTCATAGATTAGCCAGAGAAAAAATGGAAAGAATCCATTTCTTGTATGTAGTATCATGTTCAGTAGAAACTGAATCAAGTCCGGTCAATGTGGCAATAACTAGGAAGCAATTGATTTTTTTAAGTAAGGGAAAATCTTCTCCCAAATCTCAATGCAGAGCTTCATATATTTAAGATAAAAAAAATTTACCTCTGGTGGTGCAGCACAAAGCATATAGAAGCAATGATAATTTCTTTCAGGGTCAGACACCTGGCAGACACGAGATCTTTCCAGAAGATATGTTCTGATAGCAGCACCTGAGATTCTTCCCCTTTTATCAAACTGAATCTCAACAAACTTACCAAAACGACTGCCACCAGTACATGTCGGTGATAAAGACTTTAATTAGTTAAAGAAAACAATAATAAAGCCTCTCATAATTCAATTAAAGCATTTTAAATTGTAAACTATGACCACCTCGAATTGTTGTTTCTCACTGTTTTTGCATTGCCAAATGCTTCAAGAACTGGATTTGACTGCCAAATAAAGAACATCCAAAAAACTTAGACCAGATTAGGATTTAGGATACCAGAACATTTATAGCATAATAATAATAATCACACAAATAAAAGTTTATAGAAGACAATGCACACCTCAAGGACTTGCTGCTCCACACTCCGCCCCTCATCTGCAGATCTACCTCCCATATATGCAAGATAATTCATAAGCATTTTTGTGCTTTCTGTCTTACCAGCTCCACTTTCCCCGCTAACCAAAATTGACTGGCTTATCTCATCATTAATCATCTGCCTGCATTTATATATATATATATATATATATATATAGCATTTTAGAAAGCATGGAAAAGTTGTACAGGAATTAATACTTAAGCGGCCTGCAAAGCATGACAGCTTGCCTGTAAGCAGAATCAGCAATAGCAAAAGGATGAGGGCTCAACTCCCCGAGTGCAACTCCTTTATACTTTTGCATGATATGTTTAGCATACAATTCGGGTAATCTTTTGAAAGGATTCACAGCAATCAATATGTTTCCCGTGTAAGTCTGAAGGAACGTTTAGATATATCAGTGCAGTCCATGAGTCACTTTGACAGGAAAAAAAAAACTGCAACATATAAAAAGTAAATAAAAGTGGAAACACCTTTCTTGTCTACTAGATTGAATCAAAAGCTGAATGAAGAAACAGCGTTTTGGACAAAGTAAAAGGCACAGTATTCATCCTTAGAGAACGAGAAACATTGCGTAGGGGGAGAGAATACTTACATAAATTTCATCACTATTATATCTACATTTCAAGTTATACAGAACTCCTGGTTCATGCAGATAAGAGAGCTTTGTCATATCATCCACACCACATGGAGGGGCCTCAGTATCTTTTGGATAGACATTAGATGCCTTAGCGACAACCTACAGCACAAAAAGCAAAGCAATTTGAAATTAAAAATTCAAATTCTGTTTTCATTAAAAAGTACACTCTGTAGCTAAATGATTCACACATTGAAAAGTCACATGGTACATATTAGAGTCCTCTAGCATTTACATAGTGCAAACATGGATTGAAAAGTAGCATTAGAAACATGTAGCATTTAGTGGACGCAGATAATCTAGAAAAGGCACACAGGAATTGATGGCAGCAGATATTTAATTTCATATCAATTCTATACTTGCACCATGAATCATGAAAGCCCATACTAGACCCACATGTATCTGTTATGAGGTAAATTGAACCATAGAGCTAGTTATATATCTCAATTCCCCTCCCTAAACAATAAGCAAAAGAGGAGAGAAACAGATGAGGCATAACCCCATATAATTTGCATATGATACAACAGTAATCCATTAATGCAATTGCTGCTGTATTATATTAGGGAAATCCCTCTAGATGCTTTCTTATACAACCTAAATAACCAAAGAACATGCCAAGATGCTAGTAATTCCAGCATAGTTTTTGGGCAAGAAATAAAGCTCATAAAAGTTAAGGAAATAGCCTTTACTTCATGTCCAGTCTCCCAATAGGAAATATTAGAGCCAACTATGGAGTAGAAGACGAGAATAAAAGATGAAAAGGCATCCACAGAGAAACAATTTTAAATTATACTAAAAGCATTATATCCTCAAATTTTAATTAAAAAGGCTAATTAATTAATTAGTAGTAGTAGTAGTAGTAGTAGTACTGTAGTAGTAGTAGTAGTAATAATAATAATAACAATAATAATAATAATAATAATAATAATAATAAAGTGACAATGAAGCAAGAACTCACTTTAGTCCCTGATGTACACTTGATTGTAATCTCTTCGCCCTTCGTTTCGACAACCTCCCCATCTAACCAAGCTACGTCAGGGTCCTCAACCCAAACATGTGTCCCAACGACTATACTGGAAACACTCTGCATAGAATGCACAACCTTAATAAAGAAAAGGCATAAATAATTGGGAATGTATTGTCAAATCAACTATAGCTACACTAATCACATTCATGTTTATAGAAATGTTTGAGAGATATACACATATAAATATATAATAAAACAACAATTTACACCATTAAAAAGAAGCTAAACAACATTTGAAGAGAACCTCCATAAGGCCTTTAAGAAATGTGCACCAGATGGGAGGTGAAAAGTTTTATCCATAGCAAGAAAGGTTATGTTAAAAATAAAAAATAAATAAATAAAACCCGAAATCCAGTTATGATCTAGAATCTTGATGAAAGCAAAGAAGAAGAAAGGTGAATTGAAATCTCATTTAAGGAGATCAAAGTCATAAAACTGATTGGCCACAGTAAGTAGATGACTGCTAAAGTTCAAAACTGAATAAGCAAAGTGCATGTTATTCACTTATTCAGTCTTTGTCTAAAGCAATGATTTATGAGATCTATAAGTATATTCTCAAACGTCACTTAACAAGCATACAGTTGTACAGATTAAGATGCCTTTCATTGTTAACCAGCAACTTCATGAGAGGGAAGAGGGATCTTTTATCTTCCCAAAATGACATCCCTCAGTGATGCAATTTTTGGCAAGTCTACGAAGGAAAAAAGAAAGAACGTCCTTTTTTTCTCTTATCTCTAAGAACTACAGTCTTTTCTACATTCATATTTTATGAAATCTTTATTGTTCAGCTTTCTTTTCCCTGAACTGGCAGTTTGATGCTCATGATGGCTAATGCTCCAAACTCCATATAACCATTTTTTTTCTTGAAAATGTAGAATTTTTATATTATTTTACTTTGGATATGAATATAGTGAGGCATTCAAATATAGATTTGTAAGTATTTTATATGTGTTTGTGACTATGGGTGTGTGACAATAACCTCACCACTCTGTATATTATAATGACAATTTTATAACTGCAACTTGTTTTTGTTGGTACAGAGGACAAGAGAAAGACAAGTAAAATTGGAGGTTATCTACAAATAGTATTCATGCAAAAGCTATTGAACAAAAATCATCAGAACAGAGAACACGAAGTGCATGCCACCTTCATAAAGGATAATGCTAGAGCATAAACATCAGTATCTTAATTGTGTTTCTGTTTATGTTTCTCATTCTGTGTATGGAAAGATACAGAGTATTAAATGCTACATGCCTACATTATACTAAAAAACTTTATAAAATAAATAAATGAATAAACCAACATATTCAATGAAGCAAATTTACAATAAATTTCAAGCTCGCAACATGAATTCAGTGATCACAACGTATCTATCAAACAACTCACAAACATATTCGAGTAATCAAAGTTTTTTATAGACAACCTTCAATGCAAGCCTACTCAAGTACCCAACTCTTATAAACAAAACTATATAACAATTTATATAAGAAGAGAAGCTAGGAAAAATGTAGACACATCCCATTACCATTTCTTAAAATTCAGAGCAATCGAGAGCCTTTATAGAAATCCCATCAAATCGTCAGTGCCATGAAAATGAAACGATAGTTTCTCCTTCCAATGTATACCTATATTACACCATACTCAAATTGTATTTGCGTAATATCTGTATACATAGGCGGGCGTTACGTGAAGGAAGCGGCTTTTCGTTGTGTGTGTGGTGGCCAACGGAAGTGGAAGGGGGAAATGGGACTGAGGAGGGAAGGGTTTATAGAAATCAATCACATGCGGAAGCGTTGCAGGGGGATACAATGCTCGACGATGATCAATGTTGTTTGATTTATTTTCTCTCTCTCTCTCTCTCTCTTTTTCAAGAGATCAAATCCCTCTGCAACTTTTTCTTTCGCAGCGGGAAAAAGCTTTCCCCTATCGATGCCTTTTTCTGTGTCTCTCCCTAGAATGCAATGGCGACGAAAATGGCTCCGGCGGTCGCTTCTTCTCTCTCTGCTATACCCATGTATTTCGTTTCTGCGTTTTCACGTAAAAATGAAATGCAGAATCATAGCTGCAACTATACACGTACACCAACACCTTCAACATTATTTTTCCGGAACTACCCCTAACTCTTCACTTTATTTTACGGTGTTCGCCATTCTCATTACACATGGATGCTTATATATTAATTATATTATTTATTAATTAATAGCTTCATAGTGCCCCCTACTTTTATTCAAACTTAAACTAATCCAATATTGTTTTACAACCTTAATTCTTTTTTAATTCTAACCATTAAATTTTAAAAAAAAATGTGTTTCAATACCAAAAAAAAAAAAGGACAAAAGCAAAAGAAATTATAACAATTATTCAAAACAAATTTGTGATCACTATTAGGACTATATTTGAGTTAAATTATGATTCCCTATCATAGTCTTCATGTGACTCTCTCTTGTATATATACATGCAATCTCTGTAACTCTGTAACCATTATTATTCAATACATACTACAATTCTCATATGGTATCAGCTATGGCTGACGGATCTGTTGATTCCTCTAAAAGCTCTAAAAGGACCCTCTCAGATGTTGCAGGATCCTCCATATCCTCTGCCATTACCTATTTATCTACCGCCCACCACTTTATCAGTATCAAACTGACATACAAAAATTTTTGTTTTGGAGGACTCAAGTTGTTCATTTTCTTCGTGGCCATGATTTAATGGGACTTTGTTGATGGTAATAATTGGTGCCCAGAGGCGTTTCTCCTTGTAGCCGCATGCTCCACCGTGCCTCCCATCTTGAACCCTACATGTGTTGTGTGGGTTCGTCAAGATCAAGCTTTGCTTTCTATGATTATATCCTCTCTCATTGAGGAAGTTATGCCCCTCGCGGTTGGACGTCGTACATCCAAAGCTGTTTGGGATGCAATTGAACAAGCCTTGGCATCTTCTTCAAGGGCTAGGTCTTTGAATCTACTTGGCCAACTTCGATCTCTTCACCAAGGAGATTCATCAATTGCGGATTATACTGGACGAGCTCAAGTGGTGATTAATGATCTTGTACTCGCTGCCCGACCGGCCTCTCTTGATGAACAAAACCTTTATGTTTTTCGAGGACTTCGGCATGAATTTCAACCATTAACATCTTCGCTTGCAGTCTATGGACAACCATTGACGTTACAGGAGTTGGCGGACTTTCTTGCTGCCCAATAATTTATTGCGGGTTGCACTGGTGCGGTCGCTGGCCGAACTCACGACCAGGCCACACTCGCAGCGGTCGATGTGCTACGCAGCGGTCGATGTGCTAGGCGAGGCAGCCAACACCACACTGGCAATGGGCAGCAGCGTGCGGACGGGTGGTAGTCGCATAGCTACAATGGTGATCACCAGCAATAGGGACAACAAGGTGGTGGTGGCTGCGGACGCGGAGGTCGTGGTCACAATTGGCAACCCAAGTGTCAACTTTGTGGTGTTCTTGGCTATACAGCGTTGGCTTGCTATGATCGTTTTCCTAGAAATCCACCCCAGGCACATATGGTATATTAGGAACTTCATATTGCAAATAATAATAGTTCCCATACTTGGTTCCTTGATACAAGTGCAATGAATTATGCCACCCCGGATATAGTTTCCCTTTCTACTTCATAAGAATACGATGGTAATGATACTTTGCGTGTTGGTGATGGTATGAGCTTACCTATTAGTCATGTTGGTCATGCTTCCTTTAAAACCCCGTCTAGATCTTTTCGTTTGTATAATATTCTTCATGTTTCTAGTTTGTCAACATCTTTATTATCTATTCAAAAGTTTGCTTAAGATAATATCATAATAATGTGTTCTTTGAGTTTCACACATCCTTTTTTGTTGTGAAAGATATTAATACCAAGGAAATTCTGCTACTGGGCAATAGTTCTGGTGGACTCTATACCCTACCAATTCCAAATTCAAGTTCGTCTCTTTCTGCGTTCCTTTCTGCTTGTGCCACAACTTCTGTTTGGCATAGTTGTCTGGATCATCCACATCAACGTGTCCTTACTCGTGTTTTAAAGTCGTGTGATAATCTTGGTGCTACGTACATGTGTGCAAATCCAATTTTTCATGCCCGTACCAAACATGTGGAGATTGGCTATCATTTTGTTAGAGACAGAGTTGCATCTAGTGACATTCAAGTGAATTTTATTTCAACCAAAGATCAACTTGTTGATATTTTCACAAAACCTTTGTCTGGTCTTAGATTTTCTTTTCTTAGAGACAAACTACATGTTACTAGTCTACCCTGTGCTTAATGGGGAGTATTAGGACTATATGTATTTGAGTTAAATTATGATTCCCTATCCTAGTTTCCCTATGACTCTCTCTTGTATATATACCTGCAATCTCTGTAACTCTGTAACCATTATTATTCAATACATGCTACAGTTCTCATCATCACGATGCAACACTAATCCTATCTGTCATTAGTAATAGATAAATATCAATATAAAGAACATCAAAGCTTATAAGGCATGAAAGGTCAAGTTATAGATGATCTTAGTGAGCGATCATTCAACCTGCACATGAGTTTGGCCTTGTTTGGTAAATAATTAGTTTATCAGCCAATTTTGGTCTATTTGACCATTATTAGTTGTTTGACTTGGTTAAAAAATTAATATAAGTGTTTCGTTAATAAGCTTTTTGTAACTCCGAAATACTAAATTTTAAAAGGCTACTCAAAACAACCTTTTCAATTAGCCTTTTGAGAAAAAAAAAATTATACCAAACAGCTATCAGCTAACAGCTAATTTACCAAACACTTTTCTACAATTAGCTAATATTATCAATTAATTATACCTTCTAACCCAATCAGCTAACAGTATCAGCTAACAGCCATTTACCAAACATGACCTTTGTCTTTCTATAGGTGTGTTTTTTATAATGTAACTCCAATCATTGTTTATTTGAATTGCTTAATATTTCCTTATAGTATATTTTAGAAAGAAAAAAAAAGAAGAAGGTGAAACTGAGCCTCGAAAGGATGGTTGAATTGGTGAAACATGATTCTCATACTTTGACACTCTTTCAAAGTTTCAATCAAATCTGTCGAACAAGATTTTTGTGTAGTCTGCAGGCTATTACATATATTGCATAGAAGTGAGGTTTATCCAATTGCAAGCTATTACAAGCTAGGAAATGAGATTTACGTAATAAGTAGAAACTGTGAAATTTTTCTTGTTCGTGGATCTTTATTATTTTCATATAGAAAGATTTTCTTAACAATCAGTCTTAATTAAACTCCACACTATTATATCATCTCAGCGAATAAATAAAGAAATTATGATAATTTCTAACAAAAAAATAAAGAAATTATGATAATTGGTGAAAGCAACGATTCTCACTTTGCAAGTAGAATCACAAATTCACTCCCTTGATGCACCTTAAGCAATTGACGCCATAGATTCTACCATGTTTGGTGTGCATGCTACGCGTTTGCCCTCAATTGAAGACCCAAAATTTACTAAGCTTAAGCCAATTAATATGATAAAGCAGTTTAACTTGATTGTTTAATAAATGAGTAATCATTCATCCAATAACAATATAATTCATTTCTTAATTAATAAAAATTTAATTTAACTATTGAATATACAAAATTTAGAGCACCAAACAAATTTCAACATAATCACTTGAATGAGTACTCAAGTTAGTAAAAATACACACACAATGCGTTATTATGTAAGCTAAGGTGTATATGCAAGAGAGTACATTCTTGAAAAGTGAAAATAGATCTATAGTAGTTCAAGCCCCCGTTATATATATTTTTTTTGACAACCAAGAACCATAGCTCGTTATTAACTAAAACAAGGTCAATAGTATTCAAAAAAAAAAAAAAAAAAAAAACT
>NC_044919.1:8977657-9038299 GCF_003576645.1 Ipomoea triloba | reverse complement strand
TAAAAAAAAAAAAAAAAAAAAAAACTCTTTTTGCCCCCAACATTGATCTAGTAAATGAGAAACCTCACTTAAGACTAGCTTCCAGTGACAAGTGAGGGTTAGAGCCTTAAAAAAACATTGACGTTTGAGTTTGAGTTGGGGTCATTCATCATTGTACGCAAAAGTGTACAGAGTTATCAGTCACACGTATTTATAGATGGTGTTGGAAAGCTAAGGTTATTATTACTTAAAATAAAGTTTATGTCGTATAATCTTTATTAAAAAAATTGTTGTTTAGATATGATAAGGCGCAAATTATATTGTGGACCATGATCATGGTTGATATTGCAGTTGTGTTGAATGAATGATGCAGTTGTGTTGAAAAGATACTGCAGTTGTGTTGAAAGGAAACTGTAGTTGCGCGGAACAGAGACCGTTCATCCGTTCAACACGACTGCAGTATCCTTTCAACACAACTGCAGTATCCGTTCAACACAACTACAGTATCAGTATCAGTTCCAGACAGATGACACGACCTTTGTTCTGCGCAACTGCACTTCCCTTTCAACACAACTGCAGTATTAGCCATGATCCATGGTCCACGGTATAACCACTGATAATAAGGATTGATGATGAATCAAATTATAAATATTAAAATATAATCAACTATCAATAATTAATTGTCAATCCTCCCTCCTCCCACACCCCATGAAGGGGTTATGGTCCCCAACCGTAGAGTCGTAGACACACCAAATATATCCGCCCAATAGTTATATAATAGATTAGGATTATGTATAAAATTAATGTATAAAACATGTACCATTAAAAAGTACTCCCTCTGTCCCATTTTACATGTCCTATTTACTATTCATTGGTCAAACCAACTCTTTCTTCATTGATTATTTTCTTTAGTAATTTTTTATTATTTTTAAATTTAATTTTTTTGTGTTTAATAGTACTTTTAATGTAATTTTTAAATATATAAATTTTATATATTAATGCTAAACTTAATATTACGAAAAATTGGATTAAAAATAACTCGAGTCAAGACTCGTTAAATGAACCAAACAACCAAAATGGGATGGAGGTAGTAATATTTTAAACGATACTTGTATTGATTTATTTTTAATGAATCTACATGTTCATAAAGTCACTATTATACTGTAGATTTATTAAATAATTACTATAAATTCATAAAATTACTATTATATGTTCATAAAATCACTATTACATGTTCATAAAGTCACTACACTGTATGTACATAAAGTCGCTGTTGAAAGTTCATTAATAATTACGGAGTACTTTAGATTCATAAAATCACTATTACAATTCATTAATTAACTACTATAGGTCTATAAAAAGCTAACATAATAATGGGCATTTGGTCTAGTGGTATGATTCTCGCTTAGGGTGCGAGAGGTCCCGAGTTCAATTCTTGGAATGCCCCCAAATAAACTTCTAAAAACTATAAATTCAATAAAATATAAGATTAAGGCTGTGTTTGGTAGCCTAAAAAATGATTTTTGGAAATCATTTACAATTTCCGTTGACAAAGGAAAATGTGGTCATTTTTCGGACTTGGCTTCAACAATTTTTTTGGCCAAAATGGCCACATATGTTACTTTTTAAAAGAAATATTATTATTTTTTATATTATTATTATTATTATTATCATTATTTTATATTTAAAAATAATAATTAAAAAGTAAAATTATACAATTTAATTCATTTTACAAAAAATGAACCAAACACACAGTTTTCAAGAATGTAACCAAACACCAGAAATGAAACTGTTTTCAGGAAAATGACTTCTTCATTTTCCAGAAGTCATTTTCCTGCTTTCCAAAGACACCCTAAATTCATAAGTTCGACATCATCTTGAGTTTAGGTATATATGCTTTTGTACTCTAATGTATTATTTTTGCTATTTTCTTTTGATGATTTAGTATAAGATTTGACATTAGTGTGAATGATTTTATAAATATATTTTTTTTAATAGATGACGGAATAAGGTTGTTAATTGTCTTACTTACATTCTATTTTAATTTTTTTTAACAAGTCCTCTTCACTACTACAGAAATAATATAACGTCGGCGTTATATGTCAATAAATTAAATAAAAAATAATATATATTACTTTTTACGTCGATTATTTCAATAACTGACGTATGTTTTTTTTTTAAGTGAGCATTTAGCGTCAGTTCTAATGGAAATCGACGCTATATGTTCATTAATTTAAAAATTAAAAAAATTTGTATACATATATTCACAGCCGGCCGACGAGTTGCACTACGGCACAGACGCTAGGTCCTCTTTTCCTCTATTTCCTCCTTCTGCGCGAATGCCTGGAGCAGTTGACCTTGAATCTCCGCCCCCAACTAGGCTAGGGTTGTCGTTGCCTGCTAAATGACCCGGGTCGCCGCCTGGGGGTTCATAGATGGTTCCCGTGCTTTGGACACTTGCTGCCCTCCACCGTGATTGTTGTTGCGTCGCTGGTGATGACAATCATCGTGACCACCACCGGTGTTGCCACGATTCTCGTGATGAGAATTGTGGAAATCGCTAGATCTTGATCCAACCATCTCCACTGATAAGCTGATATTGTTGTTATGTGTAGAGCTTGCCTAAGATTTGGCCTCAACTCTCAACAAGAGCAGCACCAATGACGATAAGTATTGTTACCGGAACATAGTTTGAGTATTATTGAAGTACAAAGAGTAGTCAATACAATAGTATAGTGTCTAATAAACAAAGTGTCCCCCCTCTCCAACAAGACTCCTCCTTTATATCCTCAAGTGCCAACGACTCTTTGTGATTAAGTAACGGATGCATAATGTTGTACTAAGTGCTGCTAATAATGACAAGGAGTAACTCATCTTCAATGTGCTGTCCACTCCTCTTCAATGTGTCGTCCTTGTGTAACGGGTGACCGTTTGTCGTCCTTGTGTAACCGGTGGCCGTTTGTCTGCCTTCGGGTCAGTGCCGGTGATTCCGGTCGAATCCTACTTGCCTGATTACTCTGTCACGTTGAAAAATATTTATATAAAAAAAAAAAAGAGTTAAGTATTATGAGTTATACTTTGTGTTTTATATCAGGTACATTTGATATTTTTATATATCTTTGATTGTTGTTAACGTATCTTAATCTTTTATTCATTTGTAGAATTGTAGCTATTAAGTTACAACTTCTTTTCCCTTAAACTTAATTTCTTTCAAACTCACAAAATTATGGAGCAATTAGAACATAAATAACTATGATATTTTTGAAAGCAAGATATTAATTCTTTATATATGTTGTGTTAATTTAAAATATATTTTTTTTGTTGTTTAATTTGTTTGAACTAAAAGTATAATTTTGATATAGATATTAATTCATTCTTTATTCTATCGATTTTTGCTCTTTTATTTGTTTTAACATAAAAGTTTAAAAATCAAAATTTTGCTATCATTCTTACATGTTCCCTAACTCGCATTTCTTCCAACAAAGCAGACTTTAGTTTCGCATTTTCTTCAGTTATGGCTTCCACTGCATCAGCGATCTCCTTAAATTTCCCAGGTAATTCTTTCATCAGCAATTCTTTAGTTTCTTGAAACTCAAGTTCCATTTGTTCCAAAAAAAGACCGTAGTTTCACATTTTCTTTTATTTTGGCTTCCTCCAAGTCAGCCTATAAGAAAGGAATTGAATATTATATTGCAATTATCATCATTTTTTCGAGTTTTCAAACACAGCCTGAATATTAAAAAAATGCATTTTCACATTTCAAAGCAATGCATATTTACCCTCATGCGCTTCTCGAACTCCAATTGTAAAGTGAGGTCTTCAACTTGCTTTTCCAGGGCAGCTTCTTTTGCAGCCTGAAGCATATACAAGAAAAACACGGCCTTCAAATAAAATTCTGCCATTAATTCCAAGGAACATATTTATAAGTCTAAATTGTTGTTGTCAATACAAATGATTCTATCAGAATAGATGCTAAAATATGGATTTACATAAAGATTGATGAACCTATAGGAAAAGATAATGGGGCACAGATAGATCAGCTCTGATCTGATCTGGCCTTGCTTTAAAAACAAAAAGGATTAATACATACAGATCATCACAAATGTTTTTGCGATTTTCATCAGATCAGAACGAAGAAAAAGCATACCAGAAAACAATATCTCATCATTTTAAGTTTGCGCAATTCGATCGTCTCTTTTTGCAATTTTCATCCTCCATGCACACACACACTGTACGTGTATAGTAGCAATTGCTGTTTTCCTCATCCTCCTATAATGAAGGCGGGCCAGGAATCCACGGCAATGGCGCAATGCTTCTGAAATCAATGCAAAAAGATTAGTTAGATCCTTAAAATATGTATATAAGAAAAATAATGGTCATTTTGTTAACTGGGTTAAAGAGTAAGGGTATTTTAGGGAATCAATCCATCTCCATATTTTTTCTCCGACGGATGCAAAGGCCCTTTTAAAGGATTAAGAGTTGCCTTTATTTTATCAAAAAAAAAAGAAAAAGAAAAAAGAGAGAGTTGCCGTTATGCCGAGTGGGGCCCTCACTGGTTATTATAAATTTATAATCTAACAACTTAACTGAAAACCGCGGGAGTTCCGAGCGCCTTCTTTCTTTGCTTGAAGTTGGAAACGATATGATGTCGTACTAACAACGTTTGAGATGGTTAATTACTTTTAGCGCAAATAATGTATTATTATTATTTCGTTACACCTTCTCCCTCTCTTTTTACTATTGTGAATATTCTTTTATCATTCCTTATCTGACTAGGATTATGTATTCCTAATTCCTTATTTGAGTAGGATTATTTGTATCCTATAAATAATTCTTATATGTACTTTGCATAGTCAAATTACTCAATATTAATAATCTTCCCACTTTCCCATTCAGAGCTAGCTACAATTCCTTCATTTTTCCTTCTGCAACTAACCAAAATCTTGCGTCATTTCTCTATATATGGCTTCTCATACCACACCATGCATTGCAGCTTTATCATGTTTGCTTCTGTTGCTCTCTTTCTCGCAATGCCAAGCCCAGTTGTCCCCTACATTTTACGATAACACATGCCCTAACGCTCTCAACATCATTCGCACTGCCGTAAGGCAAGCCGTGTCCACTGAGCGTCGCATGGCTACTTCCTTGCTTCGTCTCCATTTCCACGACTGCTTTGTCGAGGGTTGCGACGCTTCCATCTTATTGGACGAGTCACCAAGCATTAAGAGCGAAAAGACAGCGTTGCCCAACCTTGGCTCTGTAAGGGGTTATGATGTGATAGAGGCTGCAAAAGGTGAGCTAGAGAAAGCTTGTCCCGGTATTGTTTCTTGTGCTGATGTATTGTCTGTGGCTGCACGTGATGCGACTGTTGCTGTGGGAGGTCCGTCTTAGACAGTGAAGCTGGGAAGAAGAGATTCCACCATGGCTAGTCATACCATAGATCTCCCTAGCCCTCTCGACAATTTGGATAGACTTATATCCAGCTTTGCAAGCAAAGGCCTTAATACAAGAGACATGGTTGCCTTGTCTGGTGCACACACTCTCGGTCAAGCTCAATGCTTCCTATTTCGCGATAGAATATATGACAACCGTACTGACATTGATGCCAGTTTTGCTAACACTAGAAGACGGAATTGTCCAAAAGACGCTAGAAATGGAAATTTGGCACCCCTTGATTTGGTAACACCGAATTGCTTTGATAACAACTACTATAAGAACCTATTGCAAAAGAAAGGTCTTCTTCAATCGGATCAAGTTCTATTCAGTGGTGGAGCAACTAACAGTATTGTTTTAGAGTACGCCAAGAGTCCTCAAGCATTCCAAGCAGATTTCGCGTCAGCAATGATTAAAATGTCTGAAATTCAACCGCTCACAGGTCAAAGTGGGATCATTAGGAAGGTCTGCGGTGCTTTGAACTAGCTTCATTTCTTCAATTTAGTTTTTCCTCTCTATATGTAATATTTGTTGTACTTTTCACTGTATATCTACAAGACTACAACGCAACCTGTTTCTTTTATTGAACATTATTCTAACTAATTGAAGGTTACGTTATTGTCAACAAAGTTTTTTAGAAATTACAGTTAAAGATTTTTAATAAGATAGAATTTAGTTTGTTAAGTTTTTTAATATATTTTTAGATTTATTTGTTATCATACAAGTCTATAAATACAAAATTTTTAGGTTATTGATCAGAATGTATGTATATAATCTAAAACAGAGTTTTCAATTTGCATGGTGGACGTTGGTCCATGATACAATTTGCGAAGCTAAACTAAGAACCCTAACAAAATATACACTTCCCCATCAAAATAAGTGTTTCTTCTCCACCAGTGCACTTAAGAGTAAAACATAACAGGCCAAATCTATATTTCTGTTTTGTGATGGCTATGTACATTAGTTACCATGATGTGATTGTACAAGTGTGTCCTTTTCTAGCCAATTGATACCTTATCTTCACTTGGTTGTGACCTTGTGACAGTTTGGTAATTTGATCTCACATTCTGGGAAAAAAAACATCAAATAAGCTCAGATTCAGATATGTTGCTTTTGGGAGATGAACAACATAGTTGAGAAAAAATTGGTACCTCCAACAGTGTAATATAATAGAAATCCTCCATATGCTGCATAAGTGCACTGCCATCTCTGATAGCTCGGAAAATATTGATCTCGGTGTTCAATATTTTCTCAATAAGTTCCTTCTCGCCTTTCATCTGCATAAAATGTTTCCCATAAATAACACAGGTCATAATGCATAGGTATCAAACCAACACTAAAATGTTTGTATCTGGAGAACTAATGTGTACTTGAGAACATTATCTTAGGACACGAGAGTCCTCGATGAGATTGGCAATAAACGGAGTGCAAGTACAACTGCAGAATCATATATTAAAAGTTGAGGACAAGAATAAAAGTTGGGAACATACAAATTCACTGACAATAACATCGGGCGTGGCTTCCCCGATAATATCTCCTTGGTAACCATCTTCCAGTTGTTCTATATTTGCCTGAAATAACGAATGATCAAGACCATCCATAAGAACTTATCACTTTTTGATGGTGTGTATATGCTCAAATATTTTGTGAAAGGTTTCATCAAAGATTTTATTTATACGTTTATTATAAACTTATGACGAAATCTTTCAATATGGTGAACCGGCTTATTACCATTGCGAGTTTCAGATTTCCTGCCGCCAGATAAACAGGTTGAGCTACATGGCAGTAGCCCATTAAACGCGGAACTGTTGGAATTATATCTCTGTGATTTACAACCCTCCAGCTATCTTTGACTTTCTGCAAAAAAGGAGCCTTGTATTTGAGATATTAAGAAAAGCTTAAATGCACTGAGAAGCAACTGAAATCTGATCCTCTTTCATCAAGCACATTAAATTTTAAATATCAACAATTGTAATCAGCCAAGAATGTCCAAATTTGGTCCTCTGACCATAGTAGCATTCTCAGTTTTAGTTCCATGAGTATCTTATGTGGCAATATAAATTTCAGTCCTCCACTCCTTTATATTTTCTGTTAAAAAGGATGAAAAACTTTATACAAGTTTAATTTCCTTGACTATAAGGTTCTTGGAATTAAACATCGAAAAGTTAAACAAGCAAAATTAAAATTCATGAGTGTATGAATTCATACTGTAATATATATAGAGGGGTCCTGATTATGAGAAGGTGAATGAGATGAGAAAAGAACATCCTCATGAAAAGTTACATCAATAGACTTATAGACACCAGATATCATCCCATAGTTGGACTGTAACACCTATACCCCTTTTTGACACGTGAGTATCCCAAAAAAATACACTTCAGTGATTTTAGGTCTAACTTCATAACATAAGGTATCTTCAAAAAAAAGAACTTCATAACATAAGGTCGAACATCTCTCACAAATCATGTACAGCCAAATGTTTTTGGAGGAATAGGAAACACAAACTTTTGTGGGAAGAGACAGTGATAAGGTGTTTTTTCATGTAACACAAAAGATGGCATATTGTAGCGCCCTGACCATTTTTCTGCAAGATTCCGAGGCTTGCTACATCATTCTAGAATTTTTCGGCGCTTGTACATAGCATCCCATAGGTTGTAGGAATGCTTAGAATATTCTAGAACTCTATAGAGTCCTCCTATGTGTATAGATAATTTTAGAGGATTCTAGAGAAGCAATCATAGCCGTAGGATCAAATCGATCTCCACCGTCCATTGAGGAGGTGGAATGGGTATAAATACCCCTCAAGGGGTCCTCATTTGTAACCATCAAAAGATTCGAGGCATTCAAGTTCCCTATAAAGCGCACATGTTCTCTTTAGCATCTTTTGCGAAGTTCTTGCTTAACTTTCTTTCGTAGCCATCTCACCGTTTACTTGCATCCTTTCCGAGGGAGGAATGAGGTTGACTTGGCTATTAGAGAGGAAATATAGCCGAGGCCGCACGAGACGTCGTTAGGGGAAAACGAGTCCGTGACAGTTGGTATCAAAGCCGAGTTCGAGTTGGGTTGCTAGTCTGTTGCGATGGCTAACGTGGAGGATGTTCGTGTTTCGAACATGACCGAGGAACGGGGGTGGTAACCGTTCCGTAGGGGTTCAGCAAGAAGCGCGATCAAAGCAAAGCAAGGGAGGTTGCTGCTTTGGAACATCTTGTGGGGAACTTTGGTGAGAAATTCGAGAAAGTCAAGGAGAAACTCGAGAGGGTCGAGTTTAACTTCAAGACGCTCGAAGAGCATGTTATTGAAGAATTCGACAAGGTAAAGGACAAGCATCAAACGTTGGAAGATCGTTTCGAACAGTTCGAGGAGAAAGTAATGACCATGCTCGAATCTTTACAAGATAGCATTGAGACAATGCGTGAGGATCTTGCGTTGTGCAAGAAGGCTGCTACGAGCGGAGAAGCAAGCACTTCGACGTCAAGCCCAAGAGTAGAAGTTCCACGACCGACATGTTTTAAAGGCGTAAGGGACGCGAAGGAAGTCGAGAATTTCCTTCGGGAAATGGAGCAATATTTCAAAAATCTTAGCCTCAATGACGATGCGAAGAAGATCAAAGCCGTTATCCCGTACCTAACCGATACTGCCATGCTTTGGTGGAGAAGGAAACATTCTGATATCGAACGTGGAACACGCCGCATAGACACGTGGGAGGATTTCAAAAAGGAGCTCAAGCGACACTTCTAGCCCGAAAACGTGGTTTATGCTTGAAGGAAATTAAGGGAGTTGAAGCAGCGGGAACCCATTCGAGATTACGTACAAGAGTTCACTACTCTTATGCTTCAAATCCCTAACCTTTCCGAAGATGATCTCTTGTTCTACTTCACCGACGAAATGCTCAAACAGTGGACGAAGCGATTATCGTCGCCGAGTCCCTAATTGACTTTCGTTCTCCAAGCAATTTCGATCTGTCGAAAAGGAGGGACAAGTATCTAGCTAAAGGTGGGGGAGAGCGACCAAGGGACACCCAGCAAAGGGCACCAACTAGGAGCTGGGACAAAAACGTCGCACATAAGGAGTATGAGGAAAAGAAGAATGCTTTCGTGTCTAAGATGGCGTGTTACGTATGTAAGGGGCCGCATCCCATGAGGAATTATCCAAAGCTCGGTTCCCTTTCAGCCATAGTGGAACAACTGAGGCTAAGATGCAAGAAAAAGAAGAAGCGAGCAAGATGGGGTCACTCCAACTCCTCAATGCCTTAAATGCCAAAACAATGTCGACGACGAAGAGTAAGGGGCTGATGTACGTCAAAGCATTGATAAATGGTAAGCCCACTAAGGCCCTCGTTGATACTGGTGCCACACACAACTTTATGACCGAGGAGGAGGCACGAAGACTCGGTCTACATTGGACAAAGGGAGAGGGTTGGCTCAAGACAGTAAACGCAAGAGCTCAATCGCTTCATGACATACCTCGAGGCGTCGAGTTGGGCCTAGGTACTTGGAAGGGGCCTAGTAAATTTTTCCGTGGCCCCGATGGATGATTTTAAAGTCGTACTTGGGATGGATTTCCAACGACAAGTTGCTGCCATCCCCATGCCTTCGTTCAGAACCATGTGCATTTTAGAGAAGGGATCCTCATGTATGATTCCGACCGTAGAGGCACCTGAGAAGAGAGTGAATGAGGCACCTCAATTGTCGGCCATGCAAGTAACGAAGGGCGAGCCGACATTTCTAGCAGTACTTAACATGGATGATGAAGGCAAGGAGGCTTTGATCGTGCCCCCATCAATTCAAGTGGTTCTTGATGAGAATAAGGATGTCATGCCCGAGAGGCTGCCAAAGGAGTTACCACCAAGACGGGAGGTAGAGTGGTAGACCACACAATTGAGCTAGAGCCCGGAGCAAAGCCACCCGCCATGGCACCCTATCGCATGTCGCCCAACGAACTCGAGGAACTGAGGCGACTTAATGAGTTGTTGGAAAACGGCATGCTACGACCATCGAAAGCCCCATTCGGCGCACAAGTATCGTTTCAAAAGAAACATGATGGATCGTTGAGGATGTGCGTCGACTATCGAGTACTTAACAAGGTAACAATCAAGAATCGCTATCCCATTCCTTTAATTGCCGATCTTTGTGATCAACTAGGAGGGGCCAAGATCTACACGAAGATGGACTTGCAAAAAGGCTACTACCAAGTTCGAATAGCTGAAGGAGACGGACCCAAGACAGCGTTATGGATGGTGATGCCGTTGGACTAACCAATGCACCAACGACGTTCTGTATGCTAATGAATAAGATTTTCCAGCCGTACTTGGATCAATTTGTGGTGGTGTACTTGGACGACATAGTTGTCTATAGTAACTCTATCGAGGAACATGCTGAGCACCTACGGACTGTTTTCCAAGTACTTCGAGAAAATAAACTATACGTAAAGCGAGAAAAGTGCTCGTTTGCGACGGAGGAAGTACACTTTTTGGGACACATCATTGGACACGGGAGGCTTAAGATGGATCAAGCCAAGATCCAAGCAATCCTAGATTGGGAAGTACCCACGAAGGTAACCAAACTCCGATCCTTCCTTGGGTTAGTAAACTATTATCGACGGTTCATCAAAGTGTACTCAAAGAGGGCAGCACCATTGACGGACTTGCTCAAGAAGGGGAAGACTTGGGACTGGTCCGAGGATTGTCAAGAACCCGTCCTTGCCTTACCCGACTTCAACAAACCATTTGAGGTCCACACCGATGCGTCAGATTTTGCTATTGGTGGAGTTCTAATGCAAGATATGCACCCAATAGCATTTGAGAGCCGCAAGTTAAACGAGGCCGAGCGACGCTATACAGTGCAGGAGAAGGAAATGACAACAATAGTACATTGCCTTAGAGTATGGCGTCACTATTTGCTCGGAGCACACTCCACCATTAAAACGGACAACGCGGCCACAAGTTATTTTCAAACTTAAAAGAAGTTGTCCTCCAAACAAGCACGGTGGCAAGATTTCCTTGCGGAGTTTGATTACTCCTTAGAGTACAAACCAGGCAAGGCCAACGTGGTGGCCGATGCTTTAAGGCAGAAGGTAGAATTTGCAGCAATAAGTCATGCCAAAGGGGACGTAATCGAGAGAATAAAAGGACTTCAACACTACCCCTTGGCTAAAGAGTTGGTGAAGTTAGCACAAAGCGGCAAGACCCAACGGTTTTGGATAGAAGACGACCTAGTCTACACCAAGGGGCGACGCCTCTTTGTTCCAAAGTGGGGAAATTTACGAGAAATTTACGAAGGGACCTCATCCAAGAATGCCATGATACGAGGTGGGCAGGACACCCAAGCCAGAAACGTACTTTGGCACTCGTGGAAGCAGCCTATTTTTGGCAAAGGATGCGCGGCACTGTGGAGTTATACGTAAAGACTTGCCTCGTATGTTAACAAGATAAAGTAGAAAATAAGCGATCCGCTGGACTCTTAGAGCCTTTACCCATTCCGGAGCGACTGTGGAATTCCATATCCATGGATTTTATCACAACTTTGTCGAAATCTGAAGGATATGGGTCCAGTATGGTGATAGTTGATCGATTCTCAAAGTACGGGACGTTCGTTCCATGCACCAAGGAATGCACCGCAGAGGAAGCCCCCATGCATTCTTCAAGAATGTGGTGAAGTATT
The DNA here is from genome assembly GCF_003576645.1 of Ipomoea triloba. Taxonomy (NCBI): domain Eukaryota; kingdom Viridiplantae; phylum Streptophyta; class Magnoliopsida; order Solanales; family Convolvulaceae; genus Ipomoea; species Ipomoea triloba. The sequence continues at coordinate 9,026,228 of NC_044919.1, read as the reverse complement.
GGGGGTTGCCAAGAAAGAAATATAATCAGCGATAGGGACCCCCGTTTTACAGGAAAGATGTGGCAGACACTGTTCAAGATACTAGGCACAACACTCAACTTTCTCAATTAGCTTTCACCCTCAAACTGATGGGCAAACCGAAAGGGTGAATGGGTTGTTGGAGTGCTATACTGCTATTTGCGACATTTTGTGGGGGCCAATCAGCGAGATTGGGCTAAATTACTTGACATTGCCCAATTCTATTACAATTTGCAACGGAGTGAGGCAACAGGAAGGAGCCCATTCGAGATCATTATGGGACAACAACCATTAACTCCACATACTTTTGATTACCTCACTACACGACACGGAAAGTCCAGGAGCGGTCCGGATAGCCAAAGCATGGGAGGAACAGGCAAATCTAGCTCGTTCATGCCTAGAAAAGGCTCGTAAGCGAATGAAGAAATGGGCAGACGTAAAGCGGAGACCACAAGAGTACACCGTGGGTGATCTAGTCCTCATTAAATTTCTGCCACAACAGTTCAAGGCATTTCGCGGATTACACAAGGGACTAGTTCGAAAGTATGAGGGACCGTTTCCGATCATCACTAAGGTAGGCAAGGTTTCTTATCGCCTTGACCTACCTAGCTCCCTTAAGATACATCCGGTCTTCCATGTAAGCATGCTCAAGCCATATCACAAAGAAATGGAGGATCCAAGTCAAGGGTTATCTAAAAGAGCACCGCGTGGTGACGAAGTCTTTTGATCGAGATATAGAAGAGGTGCTCGCGTCTAAGGTAGTTTGCAAGAGAGGAGTTCCACCTCAAATGCACTACCTCATTAAGTGGAAAGGATTGCCAGAGTCGGAGGCTAGCTGGGAACCCGAAGAAGACTTGTGGCAATTTCAGCATCAATTGGAAGAACGTCAAGTAGATAAAGAACGTCAAAATGTAACTTTACCTCATTATACACATCAGCAAATTTTTTGTTCCCAACTCTAGGAGATCCGAAATTGTACATGGTCACAGAGATAGCTCCACGCCTACACATGTGCATGCACACAAAAAAAGGGAAAAGGATAAATAGAAAACATCAACTTGACATTCAATATCTAGTTTGATGTAATATGCACTAATCTTAACCATTCAATGAGTAAGATTCTTGACCCCAAATTTCACCCTTGTTAGCCTTCACCCCTCTTACTTGACTAGTTCACAATCCATAGTCGGCATCTATTAAATCTGAACAATTAAAAGGGTTTCATGAAGTGTAGTCAGTGTTTTTGTTTGTTTCATGAAGTGTAGTAATAATACAACTTTTTCTTCTTCAACAAATCTGAACACTTAAAAAGCGTGCATTTCCAGAAGTGTTTTTGTCTGTTTCATGAAGTGTAGTAAATAAAACTTTTCTTCTTCAACATCTTCAACAAATCTGAACACTTAAAGCGTGCATTTCCAGAAGTAAAGCTACTTCAAGTATCCAAAGAACGTAGTTTTTTTATTCACACACATACACATGTTATCATATTTAAGAAGCATAGTTGTCTGCCCATCAAAAGATGTTGAACAGAAATTGACATGCAGGCAATCAAATAGCAAAAACCATGAAGACAACAGAATATATATATATATATATATACTTGGCTGATAGAAGAGATTACTTTGCTAATTGACTTGATGATAATTCAAGAGCAAGGAGGGTAGCCAAAGCGCCGCCTAAACTATGACCAGTTACATAAACATGCCACTTGGATGTCGGTTCAGCATCATCATCATCTCTGCATTGAATTTAGTTAAACAAGGTTAAGTTAAAAGCCATTATTCACATTATACATTAGATTAAATTAAGGCACATTTACTGAATGCCGTAGCTTCACACAAGATGGACACTAAAATGGCGTATGCAATATTGTTGACAAAAAAATGGAGCAGCCATTGAATTGCTGAGAAACTGCATGGTTAAAGATTACTAACAATCTAAAATAGATACCATTTAATGCATTGCAGAAAAGAATAAATAAATGACTTTTTCTCAGCTACATTAAGATTTAACATTTAAGGCAATCTGAAAATTGTAGTGTGATTGTATAGGTGATATTCTACACCATGTGACTGGAAACTTACATATATCCAATTGCTTTCTTGATAAGTGAGATAAGGTTTGTCCTGACAGAATCATATGCACTTAAAAAGCCACTGTGGACCTGAAAGAATTACATACATAATCATTGAAATAGTAATATCTAATAACATTAGAAGTTTAATAAGACAAAAGAAGGTTGCCCTCTTGGTTCCTAAGTTATATTGGAATAGTCCATTTCTTCCAATTCAACTGCCTTGGCTGGGTAACTAAACAGTATGTGACCCACTACATAATCAGTCACCAACAACACCAAGGAACCACCAAGACCAATTTCAACATCACAGAAGATGGTGAGAGCTGTGAGCGACAAGCTAAAACGAGAGATTCAAGGTTGAAGATGAAAAATAAAGGGATTGAAGGGTAATAAAGAAGAGATTCAAGGTTGAATACAAAGAATAAAGGAATAGTAGCCAATATAAACAAAGCAAGGTTTTCAAGACCAAACTAGCCTTGCTCTATACCGTAATTAAAAAACAACTTTTAATGCAATTTGATTGCTAGTCATTTGTTAAGTTCATATGGAAAAACTCACATGCCTAATTCATGCAAAAGTGTTGAGGACAAAAAAGGCATTTACTTTACCCATTCCCAATTTCCCTCTAATTGTAACCCTAAATTTTTCACTATTCATCTACTGCATTGGGAAGACGATGAACAAACCCAAGACCTTTTGCAAAGGTTTATTCACAAAATAAACCCAGACATTTGGCTTTTCAAGGTCCATGGCCTTTAATTTATACTGAAACTCAAAGAAATTATGTATACCTGAACTTCCTGCTTGAAATCACCTCCTATCCTTTCAGGGTTTAGCCTACAGAAATGCAATACAGTCAAAAGTATAAAGCAGACAATATGGCCACTTAGCCATCTGAAATATATGCCTAAAAACTGCAAAAAGAAGGGAAGATGTAATTTATTATCTGTAACAAGAGATTCCTGGCTAGAAACTGTCATTAGTAGATAACAGAAGAACAGTCAATCCAAAATGATAACCATATCAACTATTAAGTTATATCTGACATATGTTGACTCATGAAGGTATTACCAAATAGTTCTAACTAGGATAATCTGAGAGGGAAGGTTATTTTCCATTTATTGCTTTTAAGGAAGTGAAATACCAATCATTATTGCGTGGACCGTGGTCCACACAGACGGTCCAAAAACACATAAAGTACATTATTCTAACTCATAAATTACATTATTCTAACACATAACACATAAAGTACATTATTCTAACTCATAAAATACATTATTCTAACTCATAAAATACATTATCTTACCCCAGAATGTTCATTATTCTAACACGCGCGCGGAGCAATGAATTTTTTTTAAACATCAATAATTTGCCGTGAAATTCTGAGGCATAATTATATACAAGTTTCAAGAAAAATCTTTTTCCAGATTTCCAACTGGATCGCATTTGTCAGTCCAGAACAGCAGATAATTATAAACCCAAACAAAAAGGGGGCTAATCTGAGCAGACTGAGCCAAGAATCATCTTATATATGGAAGGAAAGTATTTACCCTGCTGGAACCAACATTAAATCTGTCCGTAGATCTTTCCATCTATCCTGGACAAAGTAACAAGAAAGTACTCTAAATGAATAAACTTGAGATATGTTAATCAAGTTTTAGTGTGCATGACGCAAGAACCTACTTGTTCTGTTCCTCTGAAAGCAACAACTAATCTTTTCCGCAACAAATCCCGCCAAAGGGCCACCTGCAGCTCTTATACAGTATGTGATAACAGGTCCATCTTTCCACTAATAAAATTTTGATATTAAGAGAAAAACATGCAGTTGCACTTTCACTTCATTAATCTGGGGTATCAGGTATGTGCACACTGAGTAATTACATATGAACTTGCCTGTGTGTCGGTGGATGAGTTATCTAAGAAGCATATCTTATCAAATTCAGATTTAATAAAAGTTGAGTGCCCCAAAGATGTAGCTAGCATTGCCCAAGCCTCCATGGCAGTCTCGGCTGTAGTAAAAAGTTCCCTCATTTCCTCAGCTTTCTTTTCATCTAATATCAATGCATCTTTATGCATTGGATATCCATGTACATCATTTTTCATTTCAGTTGATGAATCATTTTTGGTATCATCACTTCCTATAAGTCCTATTCCTTTGTTTAACTTGGAAACTGTTGCATTTAGAACCATAAGAGCACCCAAAATGGAATCAGTCTGCCGTAATAAATCTTCTGTCACTTTCTTAATATCTGGCAGCGATGACTGAATTGTGTTAATTACTGGTGGTACAGGTGACGCATCACCGTTAAGAGTTTCCTTCTTTTCGGGAGTAGCGAGTCCAGATTCAATATAACCTGCCTCGGCCACTTGTTGAGATTGCAAGCCAATCTTATTTAACAATTCAAATCCATCCCACCTTATTTTCTCAAAAGCAGGGAGACCAAGTCTCTGAACAACATTAAGATTGACTGTATTAGCAATGTTCTTCCAAAACTGCTTATCAGACTGAGTGGCCTCAACAACTTGAGTTCCTAAAGAATTAAGTTCGTCTTTGATGTGAATATTGTTTTGATTATGTTCATCGTTTGAGTCATTTGAAGAGCATTTTGGTTCTGGAGGCATGCCCAACTGGCCAGAATCATTTGAAGAGCTATCTAATGATGAAGGAAGACCCGATTCATCATCATAATGATCAGGTTTTATTCCTTCAGTTTCATTTGAAGTCTGATCCTTCTGAATGTTTGCATCATTAATTAATTTTAGCTGTGCAAAAGCAAATTGAACAAACTGTCGTGCTTGCACCGTCTCCGAACCAAGAATTGTCTTCAATGCAGATTCAAAACCATTTTTCTCAAGAAGTTCTGTTATTATCGGAATGCGCCACCACTTCTTTTCTTCTTCAATTTTATCAAAACTCTTGTACTTGATCTGAATCATTTCATATGATAAATTAGAGTACACATGCAAAGGAGACTTGTAGACAAAGCATGATAAATAATCAACAGTAAAATTGTAGACTCAATGGTTCTTCTATCAAGAAGGTTTTACCCCTGAGATCTAGATTGCAAAGTCACATAGGCTAAAACAGTAAGAGTACTGATTTGACTTAATTGCTTTGTGCATCTATAAGCAATTCCTTAGTAAGCAATTCCTATCAATTTTATTGTGTCTGTTAGAAAAGTCTAGAAACTTAATATGTTATGAATCCAGTATAACTCTTTGTAAGGTTGCCTTTCAAGAATAAGATAAGGAAAGCAAAATCGAGTGCAAGAAAGATATTAATATGTGTTATGGTAGAGGAATTTGAGTAGGTAGTCATATGGAAACTTGTTTCCTTATTAAAATCTTCTTGCATGTATTTATAGGGTTGTGTATTCTCTTTTTTAATAGACAACATATTCAAAAATCTTCTCTTTACTTTCGTAACAATATGTTATAAAAATACAAATAGAATAGATACAAAAGCCAATTGGAGAAAGGAATAGGATGCAACTATAGTATTTTTCATGTGGAAGCCTTTTAACATACCTCTATTTGTAACTTTCCACCACCTCCCATTCCCTGCAATTCAACTAGCAGTTCATGCATATTCCCTACAAAAACATAAGCTTGTAATTTGCAATGGAAGAATATTTAATCTCACTTATCCAAGTAAATTTTTTTAAGGAGAGTATATGTATTTGCCTAATTGATGCCGGACAAGATTTTATGTTTGTGTAGCATTTAGTTGAGGTCATACCATCACAAAGGCTTTCCAAATTAACTGCTGCATTTCCCATACGCTTATGTGGAGTCACGAGGTTAGCATCCCAAGCTGCAACCTGACATTTAGTTGCATATGACCAAATAAACAACAAGGCAAAGTGCAGTCAAAGACAGAAAATTGATGAATGATGTTTGAATATTCCATTTAAAATTATACTAGTAAATATACACAGACAACTAAAGTTAAGATGATGATATCCCCTGAAGCATAGATGTACTGGGCAGTTAACCATAGCTGATATTCTTTTATTCCTTTCTGTTGGCAATACTATTATTGATCAAAAGTGTACAGGAAAAATAAAAGTGTTATGTAACTCTCAAAATAGGGGAATGCCATAATAGACTGCTCAAAATTCATATGACAGGAAATAATTTTCATGGACATTGACACATAAACGAATGTGTCACAGTGACAAATATGATGCATAAAGTAGCTCATGAATACAAATTGTTTGAATAAAATAATTTTTAAATGATGTATACAACATTTACTCAATTTAAAATGATTTAACAAATTCTTAATAAGTTAGTATGAAAATTTAACGGATACAAATGGAACCTGAGGTAAACCTGAAGATCCTTGACTGGCGGCTGTTTGATATTTAGAGCAAACTCCTCATTCCAAGTTGGTTCTTTGGTCCTGCTCCCATTTTCTTGCAAAACTTAGCAATTCTAAGATTGTTGAATGGTGTTTAAAGATAGAAGTACATGTTAGTAGCATAAGCACATCAGTGGATGATGAAGAGGTAAATCCTATACTTCCACATTAGATGATAGAACCATATATCAGCAGACATTTCAAAAAGCTAGTACAAAGTGGTACATTCTCCTCAGCTTCTTTAAGATGGCAAATATAAGTGATAAATAACTAATACTACAGTTTGAACTAAATCTCCCATAACAGCAATGGCTGGCAAGGACCAAGTCTTATGTAAAAAAATGTATTTAGAAGACAATGAGAATCTAAATAGAAAATTGAACTACCACTCTTGTTTTAATGCTTTTTGAGAAGGAATATGAATGGCACCTGTAGACTCAGCTCAGCATTTTAAATTCTATAACAAAAGGAGTAATGTAAAAATCTCCACCAATAAAAAATTCTGTAGACCCAGACCCAAGGCTTGATAAAGGCAAGAGAGCTGCAGTCCAAGTCAATGAAAAACAAATTCTCAATAGCCCAGAAATTAGAAGTAGGGTGGGAAGGGAAGTAAGAGATCCAGACATCACAGAGCGCACATTAAGGGAGACAAGACCTCGCAGTAGGCAGGCAGCAGCTCAGGAGGAACATGTAGTTGTCAGGGGAGGAACATGTAGTTGTCAGGGGGAGTAACAAAAATGGAGAAGTCTCAAGTGCCACAGTGACGAGAATGGGTAATGAAGCACCTTTGTTGGGATTACAGGAATTTGTTGACGGGGAACACCACGGGGACCCGCCGGACGGCCAAGATGTCGCCATGGAGGAAGATCCCCATCCCATTTTGCCGCATGGCTCTGCCGGTTCATCCCCGGAGGACGCCATGGAGTTGTGAGCTTGCCCAGGTGTGGTAGCCTCAAGGCATTTCTTAGAGCTGCTAGGTCCCTGATTAATAAATACCATCCCATGCTTTTGTGTTTGTTGGAACCAAAAATTTCAGGCACACAAGCTGACAAAGTGTGTAGGAAGTTGGATTTTGACCAATGGATTCGAGTGGAAGCGGTGGGATTTAATGGAGGAATTTGGGTCATGTGGAAGGATATCTGGATGGTGGAGATTCAATTTTGGCATGCATTTATGGTAGTCCTTCACCCCAGCACAGAAATAAGCTGTGGGATGACCTCGGCCAAGATCAAAGAAGAATTAGAGGGCCTTGGATGGCCATTGGTGACTTCAACTCGATCACAAGTATTGATGAAGTCAGTAACCAAGAAACTTTTGTAGCAAGCAGATGTAGCAGGTTTAACGAATGGTGGATATTGGCTTCTCGGGCCCAACATTCACTTGGACAAGAGGAAACAGCGTGGAATCGTTCAAAGGAGCTCGGTTGGACAGAGCGGTGTGCTCCCCAGATTGGTTGGACACTCTGCAAGGTACGCAAGTTTTTCATGTCTCTTCATCATACTCTGATCATCTGCCTGTGTGTGTCAGGTTGGAGCCGGTGAGAGGTGAGCAGTGAAGTAGGAGATTCATGTTTAATGCAGCTTGGGAACTACACGAGGATTTTGAAAATGTCATTACGGCTAGCTGGGACAACAAGCAGGAATTCAACACTAATTTGAGACGAGACGGATGAAAATCTAGTAAGATGGAACAGGGAAGAGATTGGGTCAACTAGCAAAAAGAAAAGGAGGGTGGAAGCAAGATTGGAAGGTATCAAGAAAGCCCTTGTCAACAGGAAAAGTAGGGGACTCATAAAACTGGAAGCTATTTTACGTAAGGAGTTGGACAATATTCTCCAAGAAGAAGAGCTATATTGGTTCCAAAGATCTCGTGAGCAATGGATATCGTCTGAGGACCGTAATACAGCTTTTTACCACACAGCTACGAAAGTGAGGAAAGCCCAGAATGCTTGTGCGAGTTTTGTTTTGGAAAATGGAGAGAGGATTGACGAGGAGGAGCAACTCAAGGAAATTGTCAGAGAATTCTATATCCAATTGTTCAAGAAAGATAGCCAGGATCTCGACGGAAAGTGTCTGCAGAATGCTTTCCCTAGCATCAATATGGAGGATTGGGCAGAAGTTTATCAAGAATGCTCGGAAGAGGAGGTCGAGATAGCTCTGTTTGCAATGGATCCTCACAAATCCCCCGGTCCGGCCGGCATGCACGCGGGGTTTTTCCAAAAGGCATGGAAGAGATAGTGGGGCCTCAACTTACTAAGCAAACTAAGGATTTTCTGGAAAATGGCAGAATGCTATCTGGCTTGAATGATACCCTTGTTGCACTGATCCCAAAGGCTAGAAATCCGGAGAAGATGGCGCAATTTAGACCTTATCAGCTTATGCAACGTGGCATACAAGGTTATAACAAAGGTGATAGCAAACAGGATCAAGAGGGTGATGCAGGAAGTCATAGGACCCGAACAAAGTAGCTTTGTTCCAGGAAGGCAAATTACGGATAACATTGTTGTGTTCCAAGAGATCCTTCACTCGATGAGAAGGAAAACGGGGGCGAAAGCCCAAATGGTGATTAAGATTGACCTCGAGAAAGCATATGACAGATTGGATTGGGGATTTATAAAGGAAACTCTTGAAGAGGTGGGATTCAACAATAACTGGGTATGCAACATCACGAACTTGCATTGAAACACCGAGGCTCTCTATCCTTTGGAAGGGTGAACAACTGGAGAGGATCACACCTGAGAGAGGCATTAGGCAGGGGGATTCAATCTCCCCATTCTTATTTGTTCTTTGCATAGAACGCCTAAGCCACGCGATCAAGGAAGCAGCAGCAAAGGGCAAATGAAAAGGAATTCGCCCATCAAGGTATGGCCCTATGCTAACTCATTTATTTTTTGCTGACGACATGGTTCTTTTTGCAAAGTCCCAGGTTCACTTTTCAAAAGATGTAAGAGAGGAAGAAGCTATAAGGATCTCGGACAAGCTTGGAATTAGTCAAACCCAAGATCTTGGGAAATACTTAGGGGTCGTTTACTTCATTTCTCTGTTTTTCCATTTCCTGTTTTCCATTTTTCCATTTCTCCAGTTTTCCTTCTCCATTCTTCCAGTTTTCCATTCTTCTATTCCTTCAATTTTTTTTTCTCTAATTTTTTGATTTTTTAAAATACAATATCTTATATAGCATTTGTACATTTTTAAAACAATAGTAATAATAATAATAAGAAATTAATAATAATAATAATAATAATAATAGTAATATAAGAATTTAATAATAATAAGAAGAAATTAATAATGATAATAATAATAATAATAAGAATTTAATAATAATAATAATAATGATAATAATAATGATAATAATAATAGTAATAATAATAAGAATTTAATAATAATAATAATAATAAATATATAATGATAATAATAATAATAGTAATAATAACAAGAATTTAATAATAATAATTTAATAGTAATAATAATAAATTAATAATCATAATAATAATAGTAGTAATAATAAGAATTTAGTAATAATAATAATAATAATTTAATAATAATAGTAATAATAATAAGAAATTAATATTTTCAAAAAAAAAAAGAAATTAATAATCATAATAATAATAGTAATAATAATAAGAATTTAATAATAATAAGAAGAAGAAATATATAATCATCATAACAATAATAATAATAGTAATAATAATAAGAATTTAATAATATAATAATAATAAGAATTTAATAATAATAATAGTAATAGTAATAATAATAATAATTTAATAGTAATAATAATAAATTAATAATAAATAATCATAATAATAATAGTAATAATAATAAGAATTTAGTAATAATAATAATAATTTAATATAATAACTATAATAATAATAAAGAAGAGAAGCGTGAAACATGAAGAAAATCTGGAGAAGAAAGCGCAGCAGGCGTGGTGAAACACAGCAGCGAGATTCTTCGTCAAAATGCACTGTTTACCGGTCTTTTTTCCATTTCTCCATTTGGAGAGAGTTGATTTTTATCTCTCCAAATTTCTATAGGAATTGGAAGAATGGAGTGGAGAATGAAATTTGGAAGAACAAATTTAGTAAACAACTTCTCCAATTTTTCTTTTTCCATCTCTCCAATTCTCCATTTTTTTGGAAAATCCTCCATTTTACCAAGTTACTTAACGATCCCTTAGGTATGCTAGCATGCCACAGAAGGGTGTCCAAAGTCCAGTTGGCACAAGTGATGGAGCAGATTGATGATTGCCTTAAGGGGTGGAGAGCCAAAATGCTATCTCTAGCGGGGAGACGAGTTCTGGCTCAAAGCGTCCTTAGCACAATTCCATACTATACCATGCAGTCTACCATGCATTTCATTTGGAATGGTGGTCAAGAGGGAGAAAATATCCATCTAGTGAAGTGGGAGATGGTGAACACGAGTACCGACAAAGGTGGATTTGGTATTAGGCGCATGCGAGAGACGAACATGGCCTTCATGGCTAAGCTTGGATGGAGACTCCTTAAGGAAAAGGACACGCTGTGGGCAAAAGTCATTACTAGCAAGTACAATCCGGAGGAGGGAGAGATCAGTGATTGGAGGGAGAAGCAAGGGTGTTCAAACCTTTGGAAAGGTATGGTTAGGAGCAAGGACAACGTGCAAAAGATGGAGGAATCCAGAGACAGAGGAGGAAGTAATAGGTTAGCCAACTTTCCGATGGCTCGTGCTTATGAATGCAGCAGTGGGTGAGAATGACCGTAGTGAGGATAAAGACTGGAAGCTCGTATGGAAACAGAAGGTTCCCAATAGAATCTGTGCCTTCTTATGGCTCCTTAAACATGATAGATTGATGACGAATGTTGAAAGATGTAGAAGGAGGTTTACGGAAGATGACTCATGCACCATTTGCCAAGGGGCGTATGAAGTTAGAGACCACATATTCAGACGATGTAGAGCAGCTGAAGAGATCTGGAAGAGCTATATACCGAGAGAGGAAAGATCTAAGATCAGCAACCTGGGTTTTGAAGATTGGCTATCGATTAATCTTCGCAATAAGGTGATGACCCGAACAAATAGAGAATGGAGCACTACTTTTGCTTTAATCCTTTGGTGGATGTGGAAATGGAGAAACGAGAAGGCGTTTGGAGGCCGGGAGTGGTGTCTGCAGCAGAAACTGGAATGGATAGGCAAGCAAGAGGGGGAGATTAGAAGGGTGTTTGCAAAAGCGATTGCCCCTGGAGGAACGCAAGTCAGGATTGTTGAAAGGACAATCAAATGGCAGCCGAAGACAGAAGAGGAGATGATTCTCAATGTGGATGGTAGTTTTAGAGAAAGATGATAGGCGGGCGGGGGAGGAGCAGTTCTTCGAACCAGAGATGGGAAGTGGATTGCTGGATGCAGCCAGAAGTTCAATGCGCATAATCCAAGGGAAGCAGAACTTATGTCTTATGGCACTTGAGATGGGGCTAATATGGGCAAGTAGTAAGGGCATTAACAGATTCGAGATTCAATGCGATAATGCCGACATGGTTCGTGCAGCTCGTAGTGGTACATGGAGAGGAGACACTAAGTGTAGAATTCTTGACAACTGCAGAAGAATGATTGGAGGAGGGGAAGAGAGGAGACTCATCCATGTGTTCAGTGAACAAAACACAGTTGCAGATTGGTTCGCTACGAGGGAAGCAATTGGTGATGAGGAAAGGATTGTTCTTGTCAAACCTCCTTTTGGGAGCAATAGTTTGGGTGCAGAACGATTAGTCTCTTCCTTTGTTTTTGTTTTGGGTTGCAGTGCCCCCCGCTTATGTTCCAAAAAAAAAAAAAAAAAAAAAAAAAAAACTCAACCAATTGTTTCCTTTTCTTTGCCTTCCCCTCTCTCACCTTCCTAGATGAAACACAGGTTTCCTAACAAAAATGGATGTAGAGAGATTCTTGAATTTGCAGTACTATAATGCGTATACTTGACCAGCTTTAACTATCCCTTGAACCAATAAAATAATGATAAACAGGGCAATAGTTTCTCATCTCTGGTCCATGACCAATAAGATCATAAGATTTAGTTAAGCCTGAATTCACTTTAGTTAAAATTCTCTTTTGAGTAAGGGTTGGAACTTACCCCCATTTGACCTTGCTTTTGACAACCTGGCTATCCAACTGTATGACCACATATGGATCACTTGTCCCCTGAAAAGTCAAAATAGCAGAAGTATAGATATGGTAAGAAAAAGTTCAGCATTTTACAGAAAGTACATTGAATTGAAGTCAATTGTAAATTTGTAATGTAGTCAATCTAAGAAAAAGTAATCCAACAAAAAGCAAGAACAGACTGAATTCAAGTAGTGCCAAACTAAGTACTGATATAAACTTCTCTAAAAGAAGAGCATTACCCATGGATCCATGGCAGGGAGATCGACACCTTTCTTCAGCTTTACGAACAACTGGCCATCATAAATTTCACGTACAAATGACCTGAAAAGCCAAATGTATTTTGAAATTCAACATTCATTTGAAAGAAAAGAAAAGTAATATTTCATTTCAGTTTTAGTAGGAAAAACTTATGTAAGAACACATGTCACCCCTAGAGCATTATATTGGAGGTTTTTATTTAATTTTGATTATTTACATTTTCTTTTTGGATGAACTTGCTATAATTTCTAAGTAGGAGACAAGACTGGTAAAATGGAATTATTAAACGTAATGCATCAAGACATTTATTATACAGGATTCATGTTGATGACCAGAAAGAGGCACACATGTAACATATTGCTTCAGAAACATGAAGTTAAAAGAATTAGGTATCAGTCAATTGTTGGAGAACCTAATGTTTAAAATTCTAAATATATAGCAGATAACATTGCAATTTTTTTGGTCTTCCACTTTTTATATCTCATGCTTTTTATCTCCAAGAAAGCAAGAAAATGCCACATGTTGTCAAAGGCCAGGGTATACACACAAGCATCAAGATAACATGTGATCATTATCAAACTTTTTTAAAAATAAAAATTTAAAAAATATATATATATAAAAAAAAAAAGAAAGAAAGAAAGAAGTTTAAAATTCTAAATATATAGCAGATAACATTGCAGTTTTTTGGTCTTTCACTTTTTATCTCCAAGAAAGCAAGAAAATGTCACATGTTGTCAAAGGCCACAGTATACACACAAGCATCAAGGTAACATGTGATCATTATCAAACTTTAAAAAAAAAAATTAAAAAAAAAATCACATACTCTGAAAGAAATGCAGTTTGACAATTTGCAGCATCCACTTCACGCTTTCCAACATTTTCCTGGTCAGAATGATAACACAATAGGAAATTATTTTAAGAAAAAAAAAAAAAAAACAAAACAAAACCTTGGTCATCCTCCACTCTAGTAAGTCAACTGATTGCTCCAAAGATAATAAGAAACTAATGGACTAACCACAAAACTCAACTTATGTATGAAGAATGCCATATTCTTACTCAAACCCAATGTTGTCCAACAACATGGGCAATCGAAATATGAACTACAATACTTCGCTAAACAGTATCCCAATGTCGACCATGATTTATTCACTAATTTGGGTAACGGAGATAAGGACAAGACAGTTTACATGACTCATTAATCCCGAAATCAGGGAAGAACCCACAATTCAAAATCACTTTTTTAAAACCATTTTTATTAATTCTTCCGTCATTTCTCCCAAGAACTAGAAAGTAAGAAGATTATAATAAAATAAATTAGAAGGAAAAAAAAAAAAAAACGGAATACAATCAAAATTGATGAGACTTTACAGGAGGGGTCGTGTAGGCTTCAAATGCAAAACCAGCGAGAATGACGGCCAAATTGATATCGAACGGAGGCCTCTCACTCCCCTTCTCCTCTTCAACAGTAGAAAGAGACTCGACATCAGAACTGGCTTTGGAAGACGCTTTTACTTGGAGGCTAGAATTCCTCCAAACCCCAGTGATTTTCTTGGGAAATAAGAGCTTCCTGGAAAAGGAGAGCGCGCTGGGGTTTCTGAAATGGAGAAATCTTGGAGAAGAAGAGATGGGAAAGTTGAGATATTGGGAGTGGGTTGGCAGAGCGGCCATGGATAGAGAGAGGAGAGAAGAATGGAGTGGCAGTTAGTGTAATTTGGGGAGAAGTGAGGGGGGTTTAGAGAAAAATATAATGGGCGTCTTGTGTTGGTGCTAGAACTTATAAGACTAGAAGGTGATTGATCAGTAAAGTGTACGCGCACGCAAGTGGTGCAAAAAGAGAAGGCTCCAGAAAGCCCTGGCGCCAATGCATTAACGGTCATATTCATCATCTTTCCCCTTTTTTCTAGAGTTTTTGACTTAAGTGGGTTATTTTCATGGACAAATTATAAGAATTGGTAACTTTTAAAATTTGAATAAAAGATTCGTTCGAAATTTAAGTTTCTTGTCTGATTTTTTAAAATTATTACTCATTTTTTCACTGAGATACAACAAACGCAAGTGCGTCACTTGCGTTTGTCAAAATGTATATAAGAAATATAAGTCGTATTTGTGTTTCTTGTTTATATTTCTATATAAACAAGAAACGCATGTCACATGTGTTTCAAAAAAACAAAACAAAACTTCATTGGACAATGAATGCAAATCGCACTTGCGTTTTTTGTTGCTGGAGACATCACACGCGATAACAAGAAATACATGTGTTTCTCGTATACACTTTAACAAAACGTTTGTCGTATTTCATTGGAAAAAATATTTATTTTGATAATTTGAGAAATTCAAGTGCGATTTGTGTTTCTGACAAGAAATTCAAGTCGCAAACGAGTTTTTTCCTTTTCTATCCAAGTTTTAAAAGTTGTCCGTCTTATCACTAGTTAGTCCATGAAATAACCAATTTCAGTCAAAACTCAATTTTTTGGTAAAGTATGGTAAACTCATTTTTGTTGATGCACAAGCTAAAAGCCAAGAAAGAGTGTATACGTAACAACCGAAGTTCCAATTGATTTTTTCCGGCTGGGCACCCATGAATCATTCTCCAATTAAACCTATAAATTCATGATTCTAAAATAACAACACTCTCACATAAATGATGGGAGTAGGTTCGAGTCTCAGTAGAGACAACTGTTGACTCGTTGTGCTTCAGTAGGTTGAGAAAGTAGTTATGAACAAATACCGTAACAGAGTCAGTAGTACTCAAAAAAGAAAAAAACAAGAACAAATTATAATAAGTGGCTCAAAACCTCAATTAATAATGCCTTCTAAATTCATGATTCATAGAATTTTTTTTTTGAAAACAATCATAAATTTCCTATGTGTTGATTCAAATTCCCATATTGGGTAATTATAATTAGAAATGACAATTTTAATAATTAGAAATGACAATTTTAATCCATCCCACGTATGTCCACATCGCGCCAAAGTAAAAGTTAGGGCGCCCGATTTGTTCTAAACTTCTTCTTATTCTCTTTTAATTTTGTTTTTGTTTTTAATTTTTTTTCCTCTTTTCTCTTCTTTCTCGCTCTTTTCTAATTGTACAGACAAAAATAACAAAAAATTAAAATTAAAAATTGTTACTAATGAGGTTGCTCTAAGTTTTGCCTCCTCAAAGTTTGGATGTTTAGAGTTATAACTGGGTTCGTTAAAGTTTGAATGTTGCGAGTTGTGTTAGAACACCTGACAATTTTACTATGGATGGGATGGTAATTTACTTTTCATTTCAACTAACATTGAATTGAAAACTAAAGTTTAAATCTAAAATAATCATGTGGTAAAACTAACAATAATATATACGCTGCCATCCTCGGGAGGCTCTTAATGCCCGAGAGCTTCTTGCACCAATGGAGGATTTGATTCATTTGAATGCACAAAATGCTCAGCCTCGCACTCTCTTCTCTGCTCCCCTTCCTTCATCTTCTTCACAAACCCCACAAACTGTATCCAGTTCCGAGCCTGGAACAACTCCGGGTTCATTCTCAAGTAAGTAAACGCACACATTTTCGTGCCATCGCCAAATTTCGGTGCTGCAGCTTTCACTATCTGTTCGAGCGCAGAGCCATCGAACCGAGGCAATGCATTCTCCCCAGCGAGGGGAACCCGGGCTTCTCGGGTGGCTAGCACGACCTGCTTAACGAGCTTCTCGGGCGCACATTGCGCGTGCTGTGGCTGCTCGTGGTCTCTCATCTCGACGCAGGTGAAGTTGAAGATGGTGCCGTGTCGGACCAGCATTTGGGCGATGGGGAGGTATCCGTCTCGGGACCGGGTGTTGTAGTACCCGGCCGTGAGTTCGGGGGCGTGCGCCCGGGTGCCATAGTGCCAATGGATGCCGGCAACCTTGACTGATATTTTAACATCCTTGTAGCCCTCAAAAGTTGATTTGGCTGGCTGCAAAATCCTCTCGCCGTGGTCCAAAAGCATTTGGGAATACCAGGACAGGAAAAATTCACCATAAGGGCTGTTCCAGCCGCCGCCTTCTCTCCGGAAAAAGTTTGTGTCTTCAGGCCAACTGTTGTATTCCCCAGCATCTGTTGGACCTGAGTGACCCCATTCAGGGTGGCCTGCAGCCTCTGCTGCACCCTTCAAGCTCCTCACCATGTACTGCAAACCCATTCAGGGCGGAGACAATTCAGCCAAGTTGATCAGACTATTATAGAAAATTAAATATTTGACTTCCGATCCAACTGGAGTAGCCCGTTGGCTTTCTTAGTCCTTTTACCGCCCTAAAGTCACAAGGACAAGGAGGATTTATTATGTAGCTTAGACTGATCTAAGCTTTTGTGATTGTTTACTGACTAGAGCCACGAAAAAGACCCAAAGAGCCAAAGAAATGTGTGTATATATACCTTATCAAAGCACTGAAAAGCTCCAATTCCAGGGAACTTCCATGTCCCATTTTGCTCTGGATAGGAGGGGTACCGGAGCTCTCCTGCAGGACCCATTCCAACTTGAATTTCCTAAATCGCAAACAATTCAAGAACCCCCCATGAGCTCTACCTATATATATGTTGTCTTGGCTAATTAATGCAGAAAAAAGGAACTTACAACTATGGTTTCACCTAGCAAGTGGTGAAATTCATCCCTGAAAGCCACCATGAAATCTGAATAACACTGAACAGGAGTCCTTCCCTTTAGGACAGGAAGGGTGTCAACAGAAAGTGATACATACTCGTAATTCCTCCTCCCCCATTGATCAGTATAAGCAAGGTCTTGGTCCTTGTTTATCTCCTCAGTCACCCACCTTGGAAGAGGAATGCTGAAACATTACAAAATTGGGAAACAATTAACAACTTTCTCTGGTCATAAGCACACCAAAGAATCATCCTTACAGATAAACAAGCTATGATACCACGCTAAAAATTAAGATTAGGTTAAAATCACCCAAATTGTATGTTTTTCTTATTTTTGAAAGTGAGGTATGAAATGTATTTGAATTGAACATATAGGGATAGGGCGGAGATGGAAGGAATTGAGATTTGAGGCCGTTACGTACTTGCAGGAATCGCCGACGTTTCCGCCGCATTGGTGGAAGGACATAACGGCCTGTACTTTGAGGCCGTGTTTCTTCGCCATTTCCAAGAGCTCCGAGTAGCCGGCCCAGTTGTATTCTCGAGGGGAGTCCTTCTCCACCAGCCCCCACCACACGTCCACCATTATCCCCTCCACTCCGGCGCTCTTCAGCGCCTGTAGGCTCACGTTCATCGCCTTCTTCCGGTTCATCGTGTGGTCCATCTTCACCGAATCCAACGGCATCATCACGAACACCGGCACGCCTCTGCTGCGGCTCCCCATCTTATGATCCTCCCTCTCCACCGCCAGATCCGCCGGAATGCCGCCTCTCAGCACCGCCTTCGCCGCCAGATTCTGAACCGAAATCCGGAGATTTCTCGCCTCACCTGCCGTCCTCCTCCACAATGGTGAAATCGACACCGCCGCCGTCTTCGCCGCCTTCGCCGGCGCCTCTCGGGTAACACTTTCCGTTCGGACCTCTAGTGGCGTTCCAGAAATAAAACCAATTTGGTGTGCCAAACTCATGGGGGAAAAAATTCCACAAATATTTACAATTTCCAGACAAAAATTGTAAAACAGTCTTACCGAAATAGTAGGAAAATTAGATAAAATGTACGGATAAGTCTGCTAGTTTTAAGCTTAATAGGAGCTAAAAATGGTAAACTGATATGACTAAGTGAGGAAGAGTGCTGGGAGTATTTATACGTTTTTCAGTACATTCGGATAAGATTTAGATATGTTGGACCATTGCGCTGTCACCACGTTGGATAACGCCACGTGGCAGGTCCTCAGCACGTGACATTGTTGAACGGCTGACATTCAATTAGAGATTTCAACTTTATTATTTCGTAGAAGCAAAATTTGAAGGCATCTTGGTTTACTCCATGACTCCATCTATAAGTTGTAACTTGTAAGGGAGTCTAATTATCCTCAACTTATCCTTATTGCATAATGTACGAGTACAAAGATGACGATACGATGTTGTTGTTATCTTTGTTTATGTCTTTTTCTTTTTAAGCAGATATATTTTATCATGAAAATGTAAGTATTTATGATATTTATGACTCTTTATGGTAATTTAATTTGTACAATAATGGTGGGATGATGAGTGGAATAATGGCTCATGATGTGATTATGAAATTTCAATCTTCAATGTGCTAATAGTGTGATTATCTAATCTAAATTACATTGCAATTCATTCACCATTCTTTTTTCTATATTGCTACAATTTCAACTCACTTTCAACAACAACAACAATAATAATAATAATAATACGGAGTAACAAAATAATAATATTAAATTCATTAACAAAAAATTAAAAGACTGGGTTTCCCCCTCCTTATTAATTAAAAAAAAAACAAATTAAAAGAAATGAATAGTACAAAAAAATTTCAAGCAACATCTTTTTTGTTTTTTGTTTTTTTTTTTTGGTTTTTTTTTTCAGAACTTGCAATGCTTGCATTCAACTATCTGCACCTATCCAGTACCCTTTCACTTTAAATGTGAATCATACTATGTTCTTTGTTAAATTTTTATACATTATATTTAGACAAATTAAAAAAATTAATTACATTTTTTTTGTTTGATTAAAAAAATTAATTACATTTTTTTTGTTTGATGTTTAAATGGATTTAAACTCAATTACAGAGATATTTAGATCTTTTAGACTTCTGTCTTCATCTTTTCAGAGGTCTTGTGAGATTATGTTTATTACTTTTATAAATAAAAATCATTATCATTATAGCAAAAAAAATTTAAATATTAAAAGATTATCTCCCTATTATTGTTGTCTTTTGTCTTTACAATTTACTCTATTATATTTATATTGCATCTCGAAATAAAAATAATAAATGTGTAAATTAAATTATTAGATATAACTCTTATTTTTAATAAAACGGCGCTGCGGCCTGCGAATAGTAGCCATCAAAAATGAGTTTTTTTTTTTAAGGAAAACGTAGATTAACATAAGTCCGAAAACAATACATTACAAAGATATGGAGGAGGATTCGAGAACCACTCCATACAATCAGGCGTAGAAACGAACTGTTTAGCAACCATATGCGCAGTCCAATTTGCTGATCATTTAGTGAAAGATAAAAACACTTGAGAAAAACTACTCAAAAGTTTTTAATATCCTTATCAAAAATGAGTTTTAAAACTGAATTTTGGTCCGCACTTGAAATGTAGTACGCTGGTATATTACTCTTTCTAGTTTGTATTTGAAGGCATGCAATGCAAGGCAGCTTCGACGTGAATAAAAGGCGGCGGGAAATACAAAATAAATTCATCAGAAGAAGAGGGTGACACGTGGTGTGTTGGATGATGAATCTATGAAAGCCCAGAAGGGATAATCTATCACGTTGGAAGATGTGGATCTGATGATTCGGATCACGTGGACGGTTTGATTGTATGGATAAAAATTAAGCTTGCTGACTAATGTGATTGTACGTTTTGAGATGATTCATGAATTGGTTTAGTATAGTGTTCCTACTTGGTGACTAATATTATTCTACGGAGTAATTGGTTTGTGAGTATCCATAGTAGGTTAAGTTTTTGGGTGATTATATATATATTTTTATTCAAAAAATATATATATTTTTAAATTTACGTAGGAAAGAGATTAAGGAGGGGAGGAAGCAATTATTTTTTTTCTTAAAAAGGAAAGCTGACACGATTTCATGAAGGAAAAAAAAAAACGTCAAATAGACTCATAAATTTTACACCAAAAGTTAATTAGGCACCTAAACTTTTAAAATGGTTAATTAAACTCTTTAACATGTTAAATTGAGACAATGAAACCTAATAACCGATAAATGACCTATAATAACAGGTCATTTAAGTTCCGACGACATATTTTGGTGACAGGCGACGGTCGAGCGGTCACCAGTCGCCTTCTAGGAGAAGGCGACCAGATCCATATGTATTGGTTATTCATTGTTCATGAACGTCCATGATTATGAATGTGATTGTTAACGAACATGTTCATGAACATGTTTGTGAACGTGTTAGTTAACGTTAACAAACACGTTCGTGAACGTGTTTGCGAACGTTAACAAAAATGAACACGAACAATATTTTCAAAAATCATAACAAACGAACACGAATACTCCTAAATCCTTAATAAACGAACACAAACAGCCTCCGTTCGTTTATGTTAGTTTCGTTAACCATCCTAGTATTTTCCTTAATTGATGGAGGAGGATGATTGTTCAATGTTGTCCATAGAATAATGTGTGATTATTAATTAATTTCAAGGTAGCTAGCTAACCATTGTTGGGTATGCCAAATTGTTGTCTCATATAGCACTAGGAGCTAATCCGGAAAGATTATGTTTTCAATATTTTGTGCACCACTATAGTTTTGTTCTTTTCAATTTTTAAATTATCAATTTAAAGGGAATGTTAGTCCTAATATTGATTTTTTTTCGTGTGATGAAGAAAATTCATAATCATTATCTGAATGTGTACATTGAGTATTCCTACTCCTAATAGCTTGCAAACTATGTATATACACAAGATCAAAGAGATGAAGTGTACTAACAAGACTCAGTGCAACAAGCTCGACCGGAGGGTGTTGACAATAATCGAACATGCAATATTCAGATTCAAGAATTATGTTTCTTCCACTCGACCATCCCTTTCGTGACAATAAGAGTCGTGATCATCGGGGATATGTTATTCATAATTTTTGAGTGGCCAACCCATCTATCCAAAAACCTACTCTATCACAGCCTTGAAAAGAAGTGCTTGTATCTAATTTTTGAGACTCTTTAAGGATCATAGGATTTTCATTGACAGAGGAGGATGGTTGTTAAATATTGTCCTTATTATCCATAGAATAATGTGAGGTAGGTTATGCCCTTTAATTTGAAGCTAATAACCATTGTTGGGTATGCCAGACTGCTATCTTCATTCGTCCCATATAGGCCATAGCACCATGAGTACAGTCTGGAAAGATTTTGTGGTTTTAGGCTTGCAACGTAACATTATTTCACCTGCTTAATTGAATTCATTATATACCAATTACATGTCAGTGTTAGAGATCTAACTGATAGGTTCGGTGTATGTATGCCTAATTGTTTTAGAAATCAATTCCACTTATAGTCCGTCACTATTCAGCCATTAAATTTGCTACGAATTTAATCTTTACCTAAATTATAAGTATTTATATGTTTTCTGATCTTGTAGTGGATTTTTATATAAACTTTTAAATTTATGTCATTGTTAATGGATTGGATGATGACTGGGTTAGAAATAAATGGGAGGTAGACAAAGTTATTATTATTATTATTTTTTTTTTTGGAAAAGAGACAAAGTTTTTCTTATTTATTTGGATGACAATAGAAATACGTAACCACTATCAAGGGACACTAGGTAAGTCGTGATCTAGTATAATAATTTGCACTTTGATCCATTTTGGACCCAGGTCCATAAAATAATTTGGATATTGAATGTTCACAAATTGACCCTATGACTTAAATCCATAACCTCTCACTTAAGAAAATCACTCCGTGTCGTTTGACCACAAATACAAAACTCTATTATTTCTCCAATTTTTTTTCCGGATTCTTCAAATATCTAATTCTTCCTTCTCTCGTGAAGACTTGAAAAAAACAAAACAAAAATTAAACTACAGAAGAAGAAGAAATTAAAATTTGAGAAAGCACAAACTCAATCTCTCAAAAGTAAGCATTAAGAAAATCCTTGATCGTGTGCACTGTTTTTATTTGTTTATTTATTTATTGTAACTTGATTTGTAAATTAGTGAACACCTGTTAAAAAAATAAGATTTGAATCAAAAGATTAAAAGATATTAAAGAACTTTATAATCTGGTATCGTAAATATGAAACTCTAGCTTTGTGATTACACGTTGAAATTCAATCAAATTGAATTGAATAATGCTTTTACTATTCAGAATACTTATATTTATTATAAAATAATGTTATATATATATTAACTGAATTGACACCATTTGATTTAAATCATATCTATTCCCCTAAGGATTGTTCAATCTTTATAACCCTCTGTTATGGTAAACTAAGCTCCATGATGATTATATGTTGACTTGATTAGATAAACTTGGGTCTAAAAGTGCTCCTCCAAGTTATGCAAGCTAAGTATTCCTTTTAATGATAGTATTGTAAGCACTTCTAACAGTTAATTCACCAAATTAATCATATTGAAATCATAATAACACTACACTTATTATTACACTAATAATTAACATGAGTATTAGAGTATAAGAATATGAAGATTTTGGATCAAAAGAAAGAGGATATATTGAATTTCAAAACTATTGGTTGACATCATTGGATTGTGAGGTTAATTTTTTCTTTTAATGGTTATGAATAAAACCTTAAGTATACTAAATTTAAAGCCACTTTCTATACATTATTAAACTTTTCAAAGTATACTAATGGCTTAATTGCTCTTTTTGTTCCGAGTTCGGTGGTTTATTTGAAGGTTATTCGAGTTCGATGGCTTAAATGTTGTTTCTCAAATAGTACGATGTCTTATTTGTACTTTATCCCTTACTTTTATTAATTTGTAGGGCATATAGATCTTTATACTCATTATTTCTTACAATTCTAAATCCAACCAAATAACGAAATCGGTATTTAATTCGTAGTATTTTTTTTCCACCAACCAAACAATAAAATTCATTTTCCTAGTAATTACTTTTCCATGAAATTTCAAATTTATTTCCCCTAAAATATTGTTCAGAGTTTATTACCGAAATAGTCCCTCGACTATTGCAAAATTACCAAATTGGTCCTTGACAATTTTTCGTACCCAATTAAGTCCCTCGACTTTAAAATTTTTAACCAATTTGGTCCTCCGTTTATTTTTCCGTTAAACATCCGTTAAAATCGGGACTAAATTGGTAATTTTACTATAATCAAGGGACCAAATTGGTAATTTTACTATAGTCAATGGACCATTTCAGCGAAAAGTTAATTACCAATTTGGTCCCTTGACTATCAAAAAATTACCAATTTGGTCCATTGACTATAGCAAAATTACAAATTTGGTCCCGATTTAACAGATGTTTAACAACAAAATAAATGGAGGACCAAATTGGTTAAAATTTTCAAAGTCGAGGAACTTAATTGGATACAAAAAATTGTCGAGGACCAAATTAGTAATTTTGCAATAGTCGAGGGACCATTTCGGTAATAAACTCTATTTTTCACGAACCAAACAAGCGTCTTTTGTGAGCTAAAACCTTTAAGCTTGCTTCCAAGTGAAAATAAAATATATGTGATGAATAGATGAAATGAAAAATTAAGATTATATAATTGCTTCAGTTTGGAATTGTCATGCGCTATTGCAACTTTTTGACACAGTAATTTTCTTCATAAAAAGCAGATAAATTACTATCTGTAACTTCAGTTAAAGGCTAGGTCGATCTAGTTATTCATATAAACAGTCATACAAAGTAGTACTTACAGCCAATACTCTCAAACTATTAACAACTTTGTTCTTCCAATTCTAGGTCAGGCTACGTTCACGGGTTAAGCATATGTTTAAGTGTATAATTCCAACACTATTAAATCAATATGGGGTAAAAATAAAATGCTTTTTTTAATATAAAATTTTTTTTACACAAATTTACACATGCTATTGTGATTTTAAAATCCTTCATATTTACCCACATGAACAGCTCAATTGGTCATAAAAGTAAAATTTAAGAGAAAATACCAGGGATTAAGTCTCAATAAGGGAGAAGAATCCTTTGCAATATCCCAACTCTTACATAGATACTTCATTCATCCAAGATTGTATTTATAACCTTAGAATTTTCAAATTTTAAATTAGTATGCTTGCATTGAAACCCATTTAGATATGTAATATTCAAAATTCAATAATAATACTACTTTTTAAAAAATCTCAATAAAATGCTAAATGTCACTAACTAAAACTATAAAATATTACGTAAATATTATCATTAATATGGTACTACTCACTTAACCAAATCATTTAATATTTTTTTTAGTACGAGAATAGCTATATCATTTTCCTATGTTACTTCTATATCAACAGACGACAAATACATACTACCTTATCAAATTTGTTTACACCACATGATGTAGTTAAACAAAGTATTGTACTACAATGTTATTTGCTACCAACAAACTCACCAATTGCATAACAAATTAACATAATTAAGTGATGTGAAATGTGTCGATTACCATATAGTGTGATGACATCTCGGTTATCATTTCAAATGGATGATTATAGGTTCGAATTTCGATGGCGAGAGTTTAAATTCTTTAGGCTGAAAATGTTTAAGAAAATATAAAACATATAGTAACTTGTAAAAAATTATGAGTATTTCAAAACAAGAAGTCACATAAAATGTTAAGAAGTTGCTTTTTTATATATATATATATATATATATATATATATATATATATATATATTTTGGAGCGGGGAGGGGAGGGTACAGCGGTACATAACAAGAATTGTAATGAAACAAATTACAATTTCTTAACGCATATATAATATATAATATATAATATAATCATCAATATATACATACTAACGTTCTTAAAGAAAATTTCAAAATGCCTCTTACCATTGTGATTCTTTCAAAAAATTGAAAGAATAGAAATATACAGATCATATACTTATCAAGCTGAGTTGAGAATACCAAAAAAAGTGTAAATTGAATTTTCTATTTTGACTAATCATACTGTATCATTAACTAAAATTGGTCGCCTTTTTTGAGACTGAAGTTGATCGGAGGATCGCCAAAACACTAGTAACATATTATTACAGGTCATCAACTAATATTCGGGCTTCAATGCACCATAATAATATATTTATGAATTTAATTACCTCACTTTTCAAAATTTAAGAATTTAATTAATTTTTCTAATAAAGTTTATGGACATATTTAACATTTTCCTAATATATTAGTTTGAGAATTGGTCATAACTCAAAGGATCTCAAGACTGGTATTGAGTAGTGACTTGAAAGCAAAGAACAGTAGGTGATGGACACGGTGGTGGTAAGCGCGTAGGAAATGAAAATTCATCTGAGAATTGCGATATAGAAAGGGGCATTAATGTCTTTTCACATCGGGGGTGGGGCGCAAATACATATTATCGTCCGATGCCGGAAAAGAAAGCCCCACCCAGCGTCTCCCATTCTCGTGTTGTGGAATTTGTGTGGTTTCCCAGTTTGTCCTTCCGCCCAAGATCTCGCCGCAATCGTCGTCCTCGTAAGTAAATTCGTTCAGAATTGAATTCGCAGGCAAGGTATTTACAGCAATTCAATCGAAGCCACACCTGGGCGGCCCAATCTGAACCTTCTGGAGAAAGTCGTTGGAGTTTATTTCCGATGCCGGGGAATTGAGACGCTCTCGGGCAAACTATGAGGCCTTCGTCGTCGTCTCTCTGGCCGGAGAATTCACGTGTTTCTCCATCCTCGTCGGTTCCTATTCCGTCGCCGCGGAATCTCGCTCCCCAGCCTCAGCCTGGGGCGCCGCCCCCCCAAAATCCCAATCACAAAAATAGGTCCATTGCCGACCCCTAGATTGCCTAATTTTTTTTTTGTTTTTAGCTCATTTTGATCTAAAGATCTGATTTTGGGCAGGTTCTTTTGTGTCAATTCTAGCTGAATTGTCAGGCTTATAGGAGTTTCTTGGCCATACAAATATGAATTATACAGATTGCGGGTCTCAATCTGATTGACTTGTTCTTAAATTTATCTATGTCATAGTGATCGCAATGGGATGCTAGTATACATTGGATTTTAAAAATTGACCACTCCATGAAGTTGTTTCTCCGGCTAAATTGTTTTAGGGGTCTGCATTTCTGATTAGAATTATGTTGAGTTTTTTGGGGTTAAATGGCTTGCACTGAGTTTACAGGATTTAATGTTAGAGTGTGAAGGATGCATTTGTATATATTGATGACATTGCCTGATCATGAGGGGGGTTTTATATATAAAGAATTTTTTTTTAGTTTGTTGCTTACCTAGTTTAATTCCAAATTGATTGGGCTAGTAACACTACTATGATATTGTGATGGCTTGAGGTATTGAGGTTGCTTGTACATTATGGGCCTGGGTGATGTCAAATTTGTTTTGCTGAAATTTAATTTACTACCATTCATCTTTATGTCTGTCTATTCTGATTGCTACTTGGGTAGTTTACCATTGTATACTCAGATTGCATTTGTTATATGGTACATGGTAATATCAAATTTGTAGTGCTGAGCTTAAATTAACTTTTGTATGCATGTTTTATCCATTATACTTACATAATTTTGCCCTTGTACCAGCTGTGGCAATGTCTTCCAGCTGTTAGCTCGTAGGGAGGTATCTCCCCAAAGTAAACGGTCCTCCAAAAGGTTTTGGAGGCAGGAGACTACATGTGGTGGATTAAAGGGTGGTGTGGCTAGGGATGCAAAGCGGGGTCTTATATCATGGTAATTTGTGTATACTAACCGCAGGATGCTGATCTACATTATTCTTTGATGTATGCATGGCAAAGTTGTACTTTTTCTGATATGGATTAATTCCTTTATTTCAGGGTAGAGGCAGAATCATTACGGCATTTATCAGCCAAGTATTGCCCCCTTTTACCTCCTCCTCGATCAACTATTGCTGCAGCATTCAGTCCAGATGGAAAGACGCTTGCCTCTACCCAGTAAGTTCCCACCTTACTACCATCTTGTGAGAATGGTACAAGTATATATTTATATAATGTATGTCTTGGTGTCAATATCAATCTGTTTATTTACATAATCAAGTATCACTCTGTCAAATTGCAGTATGGGTTCTTGACTTCCTGTTAAGAATCAAATCATACTCATGTGAATGTGGTGTAGATCCTAATTGCTTTGACACATAAATATGTCGAAACTCAAGGTCTCTTTAAAAATATTCCTTATTATGTGTGTAATTCTTTTGACATGTTGAACTGAACATGGGAGGGAAGTTTTACCAAAGTAATCTACAGACTATAAGAGAATTGAAATTTTAAGCTCTGTCTGTTAGTTATTTAAACCTGCACAGTGCACATTCATGCCCATTATTAAATTTTGACAAATGGGGTTATTACTTGATTTATTAAACATTTTTGTAAGAACCCAAAGTTGGAGCTGGTAGTTAGGTTTTTCCAAGCATCTTTGACATAAAACTAAAGGTACATCACCAAGGTTATTGAGAAAAGTGGCTAATCTGTTGGCTGTGTGTACTTTAACCACAAATGAATTTTTGATATTTAATTGTGAATGAAATTGTAGTTTAAGTTAAGAATCTGTGATTTGAGCTCAATTCGCAATTTGCATAACCTAATATTACCAATGGATTCAGATCTGGAAGATGAATCCAATTGAATTGAGGCATAGGATTTGAATGAAAAATTTTCAAATCTTTACTATGATCACAACTATATATACCTGTATGTGTGTGTGTGTGTGTCTACTAGATATATGCATAATAGATAGATGCTGAACTCATTATACAAAGATGGATATGAATTATTATAAATGATGAGGATGACCTTAGTATTCTGTTTTCTGTGATGCCAGCGGAGATCATACAGTGAAGATAATAGAATGTCAAACTGGGAAATGCTTAAAAGTGTTGAGTGGCCATCGTAGAACACCTTGGGTGGTAAGGATGCCTTCTGAAGCTTTGCATCTCCCCATTTAGTTCATTTGAATTCTGAGACTGCCATATTGGCTGGTTCGATTTTTGTTTTTATATAAATGTCAGAAATGTGAAAGAGGAATAGAGTATTAGTATGTTCTAAAAAATACCAAGTTTATGCCTAAATATTTTCTACCTCAGAGGATTCTATTTCACTTTGTTTGTAGCTCCATGTATTATAATGCCTTTATTTTCTATATGGTATTAATATGGCATTATCTTAAATAAAATTTATTACTAACTTTTGTGTTATAACACTGATTGAAAGAGTCTTGTAGTTTATATGCTTCCCTTTAATGGTTATTGCTCTTGAGGTAGCAAATGTTTTGTTAATCCACATATACACCTGTTTCATGGGACTCAAGAATTGCTTGGCTCATTGGGCATAATACTTTGGATGCAATTTTCCTTTTTATTATCTAAGATTCCATTCTAACTATTTCAGGTTAGGTTTCATCCATTGCATCCTGATATACTTGCTAGTGGAAGCTTAGACCATGAAGTTCGCTTATGGGATGCAAAAACTGCTGAGTGCATAGGGTCCCGGGATTTTTGTAATAGCCTTTAACATTTGAAATTAAAATAATCTGTGTTTCAATTTTCTTTGTGTTGTATCAACTGTGAAACTTTTCCTCCATACAGATCGTCCTATTGCTTCTATTGCCTTCCATGCCCAGGGGGAGATTTTGGCTGTAGCTTCGGGCCACAAGGTGAGGAATCTACAAATATGTTTCTGAGCTTCATGTAAAAGATATTTCTAGTTCTGAATTCTGATGCTTACTTTGTAACCTGTACAGCTCTATATATGGCATTACAACAGAAGAGGAGAGTCTTCGTCACCAGCCATTATACTCAAGACACGTCGTTCATTGCGGGCTGTTCATTTCCACCCACATGCTGCCCCATTTCTTCTAACTGCTGAGGTATTATTCTGGCGCTTTTTAATCCAAGATTTTATCTTTTGGATGATGTTTGTTCTTATAACATTATGCATTGTAGGTCAATGATCTGGACTCGTCAGATTCATCTATGACACTAGCAACTTCCCCGGGTAACTTGCGGTATCCACCTCCTACTGTATATTTGACAGACGCTCATTCCACTTATCAATCTGCATCAGCAAATGAACTGCCTATCATGTCTATTCCTTTTATGATCTGGCCATCAATTGGTAGAGATTCGAGAATGCCTTCACAGCAGAGTAATGCGGACTCAGGTTCTGATAATGTGCAACAGAGAGGAGATACTTCTTCATCTGTGAGGCTACTAACATATTCCACTCCTTCTGGCCAGTATGAACTGTTGTTGTCCCCAATTGAACCAAGTAATCCTCCTGCGCAAGGAGCACAAGCTGGTTCTTCCATGAGGGAACATGACAATACTCTTTCTCATCCTTTAGTAGATGCCATGGAGACAGATTTGCAGCAGGAAGAGAGGAACAATCAGTTTTTCCCTTTTAGTGACCCAGCATACTGGGACCTACCTTTCTTGCAGGGGTGGTTGGTTGGCCAAAGTCAGGCTGGGCAACGGGCAATGCATTCACAAAATGGGGGTAATAATCTGCCCATTTATGATGAGCTAGACAATGCCTCAACAGTACCCCCTGCTGCATCCAACATTGTTCAACCAAGGGTTTCAGGAAGACCTGGTTCTCGGCACCGTTCTTCACGCTCTCGTGTTATACCCACAACTGGATCTGGTGATGGTGCTGCTTCATACAATATCGTGCACGATGATATGGACACTCAACCTTCTATGAGCCACATCCAATCTGAGATTGCTACTTCACTTGCTGCTGCAGCAGCAGCTGAGTTGCCTTGCACTGTGAAGCTTAGAATATGGCCACATGACCTTAAGGCTCCTTGTGCACCACTTGATGCAGAAAGATGTCGCTTAATTATACCGCATGCTGTACTTTGCAGGTGTGCTTTTATCTGTAGTTTGTTGCATCTTGAGATTAACTACAAGCCTGTATTATGCTTCCTGTTATTTCTGTTGCTGTTGTTATCCCTAATAACTATTGTTATCATTTCTTCATTTTTGTTAATTCAATGTTATTGTTTCTAGAAGTTTGTCTCTTATGCTGTATCTGAGTAACCAAAATAAAATCCGAACTATACCCATGAAATTTTTTAAATCTGACATTGAGATCTAATGGTTTTCCAGTGAGATGGGTGCACATTTTTCACCATGTGGACGGTTTTTAGCAGCCTGTGTTGCATGTGTTTTACCAAACATGGATATTGATCCTGGTTTCCATGGACATATTCATCATGACACAATGGGGGCTGGAACTTCGCCAACTAGACATCCAATTTCAGCTCACAGGATTATGTATGAGCTGCGGATATATTCGCTTGAGGAATCAACGTAAATCCTAGAGTTCATTTCTTTTCCATTTAACTCATATGTCTGGCTTTTTGTAAGCTAAGGTCTTTGTGTATGTAGGTTTGGCTCAGTGCTTGCATCTAGGGCTATAAGAGCTGCACATTGTTTAACCTCAATTCAGGTCAGTGCATTTGTAAGGTTTTTCTTCTTTTTTGCAGTATTAGATTTGCATGTAAACTGTAAAAAGAAATTTTGCTGTTTGTCAGTGATCATTAAGTCATTTTTATTTGTTTTGACATCCTTGTTGGAAGTTGAATCGATCTTCTTGAAAAGGGGGAAGTCCCTAAATGCAGACATCGTTTAAGCATGAGTTCTTTCTAGAACATGGTGAAGTGAAGGGCAATAATGTAACATGGCAATGTTAAATTAATGGACAGTGTCCGGGGGAACTAATATGAAAGTGATGGCTACTAACACATTAGTGGTACTACAGAGACTGAAGAGCCAAAAAATTACAAGATGCCCTCGAAGTAAAATGAGCAAATGTGACCAAAGTGCTTAGTTCCAGGACACAAATAATTATGACTGTAATAGTCTAGACTTTTTGACTAAAAGCTCTTCCTTGCATCAGTTACTTTCTGCATTACTAAAACATGTTTATTTTTCTATCAATTAAAAGAACTGTACTAGTGTTGATTTCTCCAGTCAGAGCGGACATCATCTTTATCATTGACTCATTATCCATTTTATTCAAACTATCAGCCTGAGTGTTGAGGCATCTATTTGCAAATAATTTCATATTCACTCCCTTAAAATCCTTTTTGGTGTACACTTTTGATTGTGATGATAATAGAAGTGCTTTTATAACTGTATGGTTCTTAATTTCACAAAGTACCCTGAAACTCCTTTTCCCAGAGATGGGTAAATTATATTCTCTCTGTAAGAAGTGTGGATTAATGACATGGTCATTTATTGAAGTTACTCGTATGTTGTAATTGCAGTTTTCGCCCTCTTCTGAGCATCTGCTACTTGCCTATGGTCGGCGTCACAGCTCTCTTCTTAAAAGTGTTGTGATTGATGGTGATACAACGGTACCTATTTACACAATTCTTGAGGTAAGATGTTTTAAATTTTATCCCTTTTTTTATAGGTTCCATTAAAATGTACTCCTTTTTCCTCTCTTCCAGTATTACTATATCACTCATGCTGGGATGTAATTATGATGTGCGCGTTATAGTGTTACTCAAATGTTGCAAAAGCAAATTTTTATTAAAATATTCAGTTTGGAAGGGATTGCCCAAAACATTCGGTGAGACGACACTTGTCTTATTTTCTAATATTAGGCACTAGTTGAGTAGTCTCTACTAGTTCTAGTGTATTGAGAAGGCATCCTTGTCTGCCAACCAACTCTTAAATTCATCACTACTGAGATCTGTAATTTGTAGCATGTTCTGTTTTTGGTATATTATTGGGGATGGGGTTAGGTGATTTCAGCTGAGCCAAATGACTGGAAAAGAGATCAGCCTACCATTGGCCAAATCCTGAACGCAAAATATAGGTCCTGTTATTCATATATATCTGAACATCTGAACAGGTTTGAAGTCTGATTATATCTAATATAGTAATATGTAGTCTATTATGCCACAATAAAACTACATTCTTATTGACCTTAATCAATTTTTGGTGTGAGTTTAGAGGGACACATTTTTCTCCCTATGCTCGAGTCTTTTATCTTGGTGAATAAATGCTACTATTTTTGTAGTTAGTAATTCCGCTCATTTTCTACTTTTACTAATTAGGTATATAGAGTTTCTGATATGGAACTTGTGAGAGTTCTTCCCAGCTCAGAGGATGAGGTCAATGTTGCATGTTTCCATCCTTCAGTTGGTGGGGGACTTGTATATGGAACCAAGGTAAAAAAAAAAACCATAGGTTATTATTCATATATTCCTTAAATTGTGCTGCTCTTTTCTGAATTACATCTTAATCTAAACTGTACTCGCAGGAAGGAAAATTGAGGATCCTCCAATATGATAATTCAAATGGATTGGATCGTACATTGAACTCTTTTCCTGATGAAAACATGCTTGAGGTATTGAAGACCTGAACTTGCTGCATACTTTTCTCTCTTCAATTTAAGCTAACCTTGTCCTGTGGTTTTAATAGATGTCAGTTAATTATCCAGAAAAAAAGTTCATAAAATGAGAGGATCATTATTTACAGAAAAATCTGTGACTATTCATGTGGGTTATGCTTATAGATCCAGTTATGTATTTTTTTTAAAAAATATCTGGGCATGTCTGGATAGCTGACTATGCTCCAGACTAAGGCTCCATTTGGGAGGGCTATTTGGGCATTTGGGGTGCCCAAAATGGATGTTCCGTCGCATCACATTTGGGGAGCTGAAACGCCTCAAAAGCAATGCCTGTGCAGTAGTTCAAAATTTCACTAGACCCAAAAGGGCCCAGTTGTGGAGCTCTTGAATTTATATATATTTTCTCAACTCCACAAAGACTGTGTTGTATTCCCAAGGGCCATGAGCGCCTATTGTTTCCTTTATTGCTTCGTGTAGGTGTAATCATGGCAATATAACTTTTGTCCTTGTTTCACCAACATATTCATCTTGATAATTTGATGCAGTTACCAACTTATGCTTTAGAAGGCTAGATATCCACCAATCATCAGAAATATCTGAAGGTATGCAAAGCTAATAATTCTTCTTTCTCTAGCAGACTAGAAGTAATTTGAATTTGAGATGACAACTCCCTATTTTATTGACAACGTTTCCACTTCAAAATATGCTAAGGATGCAGTATGTACCGGGTTGTCATTGCAACATAATGGATCCGAGAACGCTTTACAGACAGGTAGCAGCGAGGTAGAATGCCTTTCACCAAGTGCCACGGGGAATCTTGATGGAGTAATGGGGGACGCTGGAGTTTGAAAATGAACATTTCTATTTCTTCTCTATATGGTGGGTGCAATGCCGGATTCATGCTTCCGCAACACTATTGTTCAGAGCGGGTTGAGGTTTTCCGGGGTATACAAAAGATATGTGGTGATGGGGGTTTCGAGCAATGGGAGTTTACTTTTGTTTTTAAAATTTTTCTTGGTGGATGTCTACTAATGTGTCACTCATGTTTCTGGTGAAAGACATGGATGGATGGTTTGAATGTACATTAGTTGATTTTTATCGTAAAAGGGGGATAAAAAAGATGAGATCAGAATATCAGATAAGAAAAGATGATTGCACAATGCACAGATACACTATGCAGCAAGTGTTTATAACTTCTTCTGTGTTTGGTTTGAGAAAAAAGAATGTCTGTCTTCCATCTGGACATCTATACAAAGTCAAAACATTCTTCACTTCTTGCCTTTTATACAAGTTTTTATTTTATTCCAAAGGTTCATAACCAGACTGACTTTTGTAGTGTTATAAAACTCGACCTAGGTGTTCATAGGCCAAGACGACTTTGGTAGTAGTCATGGAAATTAAAACTCGACCTAGGTGTTCATACCGTGTGTTTACTGAGTTGTATAAGAGTTTTCCACCTTTTCGTACTCTACTTTTTATTTTTGGCTTTCAAGTTACTGGACTGAATTTTGATTTCTATTAATTATTATTATTTAATAACTCAGCACTGTATAAATAACTATATACGCAGTATATATATATGACACACAAACACTTTATGGAAAGTGGAAACTTTAGGTGCCTCACCTATGACCCATCCATAAAAATAGAACCTCTATGTAGTATGTACACCACCTTAAGTACATATCAAGTGCAAGTTAATATTGTTGAATATCTAAGAGTTGAAATACTGATAAAATACAAGCACAGAGGAAGCCATTTCATTCACATTCTCTGGTGGTATAACACCTAAGGAGGCTTCTTCAGTATTAGACACCAACAAGTAAGT
Source organism: Ipomoea triloba (assembly GCF_003576645.1). Lineage (NCBI taxonomy): Eukaryota > Viridiplantae > Streptophyta > Magnoliopsida > Solanales > Convolvulaceae > Ipomoea > Ipomoea triloba. The sequence goes on along the minus strand of NC_044919.1, from coordinate 8,991,416 downwards.
CTGCAGCCCTCCTACAACTCACTTTAACCATATACATACAACCCAATTTCAGAAGCTCACAAGAGTATATGCCTAAAATGCCCTAATATTCCAACTAAGATGTCACTTTCTTTCACAAGCAATGAAATCAACATTCTCAAGCAGCACATTAACCACTATCAAAAATGAGTTCCTGTTTGAAGAGAATGCTCAGTAAATGGAGAAATTTGTCCTACCAAACAATAGTTTTCAGCTTTGGACTCATACAGTACCTAAAAACGCTCAGTCAAGTTGCAGGAAAACTCATCCCCTGGCCTCCATGAAAACAAATTTTAAAGAACTTCCAATTTACCCATCAATCTAGCTATTCTAACCATTGTTAAGACACAACAGAACAACAACAACAACAACAAAATATGAGTAATTTTTAATTTACACAGCCCTAATTAAATTCTAAAATCTGTTCATTAATAATCAAGAACACGATAGTTCAATTCTGCACCATCTTAATCATTATACTATGAAAAAGTAGCCGATTAGATCCATCAGAAACGACGTAAAATTCTCATACAACTCAGTAAACACACGGTAATTTCACCTAGACTCTAGAGAGTAATAGTTTATACTGATGAAGTAAATGCAATTAAACCCTACTCACAACTACTTCAACAAGAGACTGGCAACTGAAAAACACAATGAACATAAAATTTTATTTAAATTTTCAATTTCCGGTTAATTCTTCAGTAGAATCCACTCAGTGGATATTCAGAAACACGACAGATAATAAAGAGTAGAAGGATTGTTTTGGCAGGGAGAAGAGGGAGGGTTCGAGAGCGACTAAATTCACTACAACACCGTTTCAATTGATGTCGGAATCGTCGAAATCGTCTTCAAAGGAGTTGAAGAAGTCGGCATCGGCGAGGCGGTGGTGCTCGGTAGGGCCGCCGAGGGGACCCTCGCCAAAGATCTCGAGCGCTTCCACGTCGTCTACGTCCATCGCCATGGTGGATCCTTGCTCATCCAAATCCGCGAAGTAGTCTACCGCCATAGGCTTCATCTTTTCAATTCTCTTCGCAGAAGCCTTCCTGTTTCCTGCTTGCGTCGCGCTTCTAGATCTCTCTTTTATGCGCCCATATTTATACTGTGGAGTACGGGTCATATACAACCCGAATCCACAACCAATTTGGATTGCTTAGGTTTAGGAAAATTGATCATATTATTTAGAAAAAGAAATTACCAAATTATTCTTCTCCCAAATACTGCTTTCTGAACTAGTAAATTAAATTCGTATGGAACTCATAAACAAATTTGACTTGTACAAATTCCTCCAGTTGTTCAATTTAATCACAATACGAGTAATCTTGACATCTCAATCCCTTTTGGTCCACATATCTGTGTAGACCACGAATATCAGGTATGTTTTTAATATATTAAAAGTATATTATTTATGTATTAGAGGTATATTATTTAATAGTATATATAAAATAATGTATTTTAAAAACATTATATTTTACGCACACAAATAATGTACTTTTAGTGTATTAAAAATGTACTTTTTATTTATAGTCCACGTAAAGGTTTCAAAGGTTCATTCTCCTCTATTAGTGATTTCACCATAACCCTTGAGTTGGATTGCACATCAAGCTTTTTAACTCCAATATTTCAAGTCCATTCAAGTCCTTTTAGAATAGCCAAGCAATAAAAAGAGATTTATTATCACATAGATGATGAAAATTTTAATAAAAGATTTGATCCGGGTAACGATATCTAAGTGAAATTATAAAAGCAATTAAAAGAAACATTGGTTAATTATAACCATCAAAGTTTTTAACTAAAGAAATAAAGATTTGATTTGAAATTTGTAAATAAAACAACATACGTTAGAAGAGTTCAAAATTCAAAATACTTTTGTATGAAGAAAAATATTCAATACGAGCACACTGCGCACCTGTAATTCAATAACTCAATTCATATAAGACGTGCATAACGAAAAAAAGTTATGTATATTTTGTAACTTTATAAAGTTAGCGCCTTAAGCACTTTTACTCTTTTTTATCCAAGTTTCATTTTTGAGAAGTAATTTTGTTCTTGGTCCTACTATAATGAAATTTCAACATTTAGTTCCAAGTATCAAATTAAAACATGCTACAATGGAGAGAAACCTCCCATTTTACTTCTCTGTACACGCTCAGATATCAGACACACAACTGGCAACTGGCAACTATCAAAGAATTAATGGATTTCTAAAGAAAAAAATTGTAATAAAATGTATTTCATTTTCCTCCCTTGTAGATTATTGTCATCTTGAAAATAGCTCGGCTCTACCAAGGTGGCAAGCAGAGGCAGGGTTCTGGAGGCAGCCACATAAGCTCTCGTCGTCTTTGGGGAACGACACAGGTAAAGGATGATCCGGGATCACGCCAACCTAGATAAAGGTTATGCTTTGAGATGTTTATGTGATGTAAAACAACCATATAACGTGCAAGCCACAGAGACAGAGAGAGGGAGGAACCTTGTCAATGTCGGTATGGGCAGGTGTCTCGTACCGAGCAACTGTGACAGCCAGGCCAGAGCCATCAGACAGTTTAAAAACTGACTGTATCTTGCTGTATATTGAAAATAAACACGTGAGAAAATGTTGCTTCACAAATCACAGTTAGAGGTATGGAGATGAATCGTAGTTGTTACCCTTTCCCAAAAGTTGGTTCCCCAAGCAGCACTGCACGCTTATTATCTTTCAATGCCCCTGCTAAAATCTCGCTAGCACTTGCAGTTCCTTTGTTCACCTGGAAAGAATTTTGATGGAGAGGGAGCAAACAAAAGAAAAAAGAAAAAAAAAATCAAGTCTTGGTTGTAAGAAGCTTGAAAGATGAAGCCCTTGTTGTGAAGACCTCAATTTTCACTATCCCGAGGTATCACGTAACACTTTTTTTTTGGGTGTAGCCCAGGGTTTCCACCGTCAGACACAGTGACTAATCCCCCGCTGGATTGTAGGCACCTCTATTGGGTATCACGTAACACTTTAAGACACAGGTATCTTTGAAAATCGAGTGCAGTTGCAACTTATGTTTTCAGCAGAATAAATCAGAAACCTCAATTTTCACTATGTTAAAAGAAGAATACCTAGCTTAAAAGCTCGTAGTACAAATACATATATGAATAGATGATGTCAAAATGCTGGCTTACCAGCACAGTAAGGGGTTCGGAAGCTGCTACTGCGTTGGTACCATCTGTGTCATATATATCTCGAACACCACGGCTATCACAAATATACACTATTACACCCTTGTCCAACCTGTCAGCACAAAAATTGGAGTGTGTTTCTTTGGTATCATGACATCATGGAGAACACTGGTTCATTAACGGACTACTATAATATAAGACATATGACTCAAAATGTTAAAATTACTCCTTAATAAATTATCCCAAGATGTTGAGATTGAACCAAAACAGATGTACCTTAAATCAAAGAAAATGAATATCAATTACTCTGTATATACTACAAAAAACTTACATCAGAAAATTACATATCATATCTGGAGGTAAAGTAAACAAAATGTGTAGATCTTAGAACTGCAATCATATACCACACTAATTCAGTAACATCAGCAGTAGACTTATATAGTAAAAGAAAAAAAAATTCCATTAATAAAGCTACTGAAGAACTTTATCCATCCTTCCGAAACTGCCTAGGAAGATCTATCCATCAGACTGACTTATAGAAGAAACACATGAACAACGAAGGATTGGACTCAGAAAACTGAAATACAGTAGTTCACAAGTTGAAGCATGAAAACAGTTCCAAATGGCTTACCAAATCTTGGCAATCTCAACTCCTTCAGGGAAAAGACCGCCACTGCATCAGATTTAGCGTTTTAGATTCCAAAAGCAGGTTAAGAAATGAAGCATGTCAAAAGCTTGTCACCTATTATCTCGAAGGTCTAGGACAAAAGCCTTCACGTTGTTTTTTCTCAAGGTTTCAATTGCTTCTCGTACGGCACCTATCAGATTTTAGAACAGTTAAATTCAGTCAAAACAGAAGGAAATTGTTTCAAAAACTGTTAAATAAAATTCAATAAATACAAAGGCATCATGGAGGGAATGATCAATATCCTTTTAAGACAAATTAATGAGGTTACTGATCCAAATGTATGCAGAATAGCCAATATAATTTATAAACAGAATGTAATCTGCATATGAAATTATTTTGACATGTACATAAAATCATGAGAAAATGAGATGACTACCTGAGGCATTTTGGTTGAATGTGGTTAGTTTGATATATCCAATCAGTGAAGCATCATCTCCAGAACCAGATACCTTGCAGACTCTTGATTTCACTGGATTCAGTTTAACTTTCTCTCGGCTGGAAACCAGCAGATAATTAGTATTGTATATGTAGGCAATTGTAAAAAAGCAACCATAAAGGTTGTTAAATTTAAGATTGTAAGCCCTTTACATACAACAAAGATAAAAAGTACGTGCACATAGACCTACATAAATATGTAATTATTTGCATTTATAACGTTTTTTTTTTTAAGAAGAAGAAGAAGAAGAAGAAGTTATAACTAAATTCTTGTCCATATATATTTATACACAAAAATTAAAGTAGCTTGAGATACAGCATTAAAAGGGTGGATTGCCTAAAACCTATTGCCACAGTTTGTATGTAAAACCAACTTATAAGAGATGCATCACGCATCACCAATTTAATTACTTACCAAGTCTCATTCATAATTAACAAAAAACGAAGCTCAAGGAGAAGATCATAAGAGTTAAACAAGATGCACCTACATTAAGGATAAGTGTCTTGTTTCAGATCCATGCTGTACAGTTAGTTCAACCCCACTTCCTTCAGGTCCCCTGAATACATGCAAGATATGAGAATTAAATATACACAAATGGAACTTTTAAGTAGCTTGCACTTATCGCTTTGAAAAGGTAAAAGAAAGGGAAACATAATAGGCACACATAGGTAATGTTCCTTCTACTGGCAGAAATTATTTCAAGCATCATTCAACACTGAGTTGTAAGGTTGCATTACACTTTGGAATATTCCAATTACGTTTGTATCAAAGGTTGCTAATGGGAGTATATGCTTTACTAATGTGCTTCAATATCATCTAGGAATAGAAGCCTCCCAAATGTGCATTTTATATTCATGAACAGTGATGTCATATCTAATTCACTGAGGATATTGGATTCTGAACTAAGTTAACAGACTATCTTACCAACAATAAAGTGAGTGTCCAGTGGTTGGCACTAGAAACTTACTGCAAACGTTCTGCTGCATCATATATGCCCATGCTTTCTGTACTAGTATCATCAATTGCAAGGATAACATCCCCAGATGAAATGCCTGCCCTGTCTGCAGGACCTCCAGGAGATGCTGAGATAACCATTAGTCCAGTGGTTGCTTCACTCTTTACTGTGGGATAACCAATTGAAATTCCTACTCCTGTAAGTGCACTTTGAGTTCCTGACTGCCTTCAAACAACATATTGAAAAGTTTTCTCTTTAGTGGAAACACCTTAAAGCACTAATCTATAAAGAATATGTGTTAAAGTGAGTGTGATATAGAGGCTAAGGTACAAATGTATGAAGACTTGTAAAATCATACCCTCAAACTGTTGAACTTTCCAGGCTCCAGAAACCGGGTGAAAGGATCATCCAAAGTGGCAATCATCTTCCGTATCGCCGCATCTGTAAGTATAGAAATAGCAAAAAGCAGAGGGTAAACACACTTGACAAACAAAAATTCTTGCTTTCATTTGGAGAATAAATGAAGTTCTCAATATAATGAATGCTTCAAGCCTTCAACAGTATAAATATGCCTTCGGCCACAAGTCAAAGCAAGCTCATAGATTATTAAATTTCACCAATCAACTAATCTAGGCATATATAGTATGGCGATGATTTGATGAAAAACCACAAAGAATGACAAATCATACATGTCTCTTCTCGAGTGTTCATTGGTTCATTACGAAGAGCATTTTCCCGGTATCTAAACCAACTCTGCCCATTGAAGGTCTTATCAATATACGCACGGTCAATTGTTCTCCAGGCCTCCAAGAAAAGCTGATTTTCTTCACTGAGAGCAACTGCAAGATGCAACAAGCATAAGCAACTGAAGCTTTTTATAACTAATTCCTCCAATGATGACTTCAAAAAAGGAATTATGAAAAGAGAAAGCAGTAAACAGACTTACAAGAAGGAGTTGTATTAACAGCAGTACTAATTGCCATAACTGCCATGACTCCAACAGCAACCCTAGCAAACATTTCAGGAACAGTACTACATATTTCTGAATGTTTTATAGCTTTCCGGAGATTGTTTGTAAATTTCCTCAGCTCAAGAATGCAACCACTTTTAGTAACGAGGCAATCGTGTTCAAAACTGAATTTTTTACTAAGTCTCCGGATTGGTCGAAGAGAGGATCTCCTCCCATGATTCTGGCCGAGAGGATAAAACTTATAGTAACTTGTAGCTTCAATCCGTTCACTTCTCTTTTTACACGATAAAGGACTACACAATCTAGCTTCAATCCCCCTACTATATAAAGAATCCCACAGCATCACCTGAACAGATTCAACTCGATTAATAACTCTAAAGTTGCTATCATTTACATGAAATTTTTACGTTCAATTTTGAAGCAGGATTAATTATCGATGAAAGGTAAAATTATTGCAAAATGAGACGATTTAGTTAGAGCACCTGAGAAGGCGAAATAGGTTTTGTTCTGGGCGGTTTGGTGATGATGAATAATGAAGACGGAGAAGGTGAAGTTGAAGGAGAGCTTCCAAGAAGCGCTTCCATTGACGAATTGCGATTGATCGAGCTGTGGCACTTCTTTTCTGTGCCACAAATTTTTTTAAAATGCCAACTGCGAATTTCGTTTTCAATACGTTCTTTTTTGCGCTTTTTCCCCCTTTTTTATATTTCTATCCACTTTTGCGTGGCTGAAGATTTTCCCAGATTTCTTGTTTCTTTTCTATTTTCTATCCACTCATAAAATCCATGCCATTTTTTAAAAAATATTTGTTACCGAGTATTATCTAAACTTATATTTGTGGGGATAACTGGATTAGGATTGAACTTAAAAACATCATGTTTTTTTTAGTAATATTTACTTTGGTATGATGTAATATCCATTAAAATCAAGATGTTTACAATTATATTTTTTTTGAGTAAAATTTATCTATGATTTAAAAATGAGGACGAGTAGTTGAATATATCTTACTTATTTTGAAGTTCTCAACTCATTTCATTTCATTCCCACAAGGGGATTTAAAAAAACATGTTGCCCAATAAGGTGTTCTTTGACCTTATCGTATATAATAAGTAATTGGTCATGATACTATTCAATCACTTTGCATCTTCGTCATGCACATTCCATAAGTTACTTTACAATTTTCATCAACTTTTTGACTAATATTCACCAAAAAAAAAAAAAAAAAAAAACCTCTATTTATCTGTATTTTCCACTTCTCCATTTGAAAAATTGTATTTACAAATTTTCAAAAAAGAAGAAAATTTGAGAAATGGGGAGAGTTTATAAATTTAGGGATTTGAGCTTAATGAACGAGTGTTTTTAATTTTTCAAATTTCTAATTTGTCATGACAATTAGATAAATTCCCCCTACTAAACACACGTACTCTTCTCATACTAAGACAAGGATTTGGGAAGAGTTCAAAGAGTCTTCATGTTTTTACTTTCATATATAAAATATTAGAATTTAGAAAAATAATTAGGGTAAAATATATTGAATTAAAAGTAAAGTAAAAAATCAAAAGTAGGACATAATAAACTCGCGAACAAAAAAGTATTATTTATATTTTACAACTATAGTATAGTACCACAAAACATTATAGGACAATTTATTTTAATTATTGCATTGTTCTATCTATATTATTTTTTTCAAATAAATTACAACCCAAACTTTATACTTAGTCTAAAAATTATACAAACACGAGAAAAAAACAAAATTAAGAAACAACACATGCTTTAATTGTTTTTACACGTAAAAAAAATAAAAATTAATAATAATATTCATCGCCATTGCAATGAACATTTATCCAAACACAACGAAAATAATAAAATTAAAATACTAACACCAATAGGTATCATGTGTGAATATTTTGATATCTTTTGAAAGAAAAAAAAAAAGCGAAAAAGAAAAATACTTTCTAGTTGCAACTTTGGCAGTCCATGGCTCCTTGTTTAGAATTTTCAAGGCCCAACGCTTTGTGAACAGAAAAGTCCAATTAAGTCTCACTTGTACAAGGCCAATTTAGATTTTAATTTTAAGGGTTTGTTTAAAAGAGCGATTGAATCAATTAGGATGATTCACCACTCCAATAATTCAAACGTTTTTTTTTTTTTTTGAGTCTTTAAAAAAATAGATTGGATAAAGCACGTCAAATGGGGGTGGCAAAGTACTGCGTGGAGCACGGTCCAAAACAATGTCGTTGAATATTATGCGTTAGAATAATGTATTTTATAAGTTAATAATGTATTTTATGTGTTAGATAATGTATTTTATGTGTTAAAATAATGTATTTTATGTGTTAGAATAATGAAATTTCTGGGGTAAGATAATGTATTTTATGACTTAGAATAACGTACTTTATGAGTTAGAATAATATACGTTATGCTTTAGAATAATGTACATTATGAGTTATAAAAATGTATGTTGTAGTGGGTCACGTAAAAATAACTGCACGAAATGATATCGTTTTTGGGCCGTGGGTCACACAAGCACAGTTGTGTGGACTACGATCCACGCAATATCTGTTGAAATGGGGGTTGCTCTGCATGATCAATCATTATTGCATCATTGCATGAACTGTGTGGAGCATAAATAAAAAATACATTTTTTTAAGAATAAAAAGTACATTTTTAATATATTAAAAGTACATTATTTTTGTACATGATTTTCGAGTTTAAGGTGGGCATGTTTAACTCTTAAGGTGGGTACGTCTAACTCTTAAGGTGGGTACGTCTAACTCTTAAGATAAGTATGTTTAAAGATTAAGGTGCATGATTTTCGAGTTTAAGGTGCATAAGTTCGAAGGTTAAGATGCGTATGTTCGAGACACGATCATTTGCATCTATGTTGCCAGGAAGCGCAATTTTTTTTTTAAAGAAAAATTTCCTTGAGTTTGAGTCATTGATTTAGATTAGACTAACAACTCAGATCTCACCGCATTTTTCACCTAAGAGAAGCTTTGCACGTGAATCTATATATATATATATATATATATATATATATATATATATATATAAAGTTATCGTGCGAACAATGCTTCTTGTGCAGTCACTCACTATTAGGTATGCATAAATCTACCACAAAGTGTTCTGAAATGCACCAGTAGGCTGTAGTAAACTGTGTGCATTCATGTTGTATCTCATAGTCTCACGAGGAGATATTGTGTCACGGGAACATTAACCTATGTATTTGTGTGTGTGTATATATATATATATATTATTTTAATAAATTTAACTAAACCGGGACAGCCGTACGTTTAGAAAGTATACTCTTTCGATATGGTTGACATTTTGTTTGTTGAATATTGAATGGTTCTTCCATTACCTAAAAGAAGCTTCTCAAATCTCTGTGTTTCTTCCTCATTAGTTATTACTATTTTCAAAAGTCCAATTAAAAACCGCAAGCTTTAATAAGATAGTTAAAGTGAACACGACATTGATGCAATGATTTTTTATTTCTCTCTAGGCAAATGTATAATGTCAATGGATATATAGATATTGTAAGTGTGAAAGGATATGTACTGGAATCAAGTTTGACAATTGACTTGGTTGTCTGGTAAAATTTATCTCAAATTTATTTACATTATCTAGTTACTAGAATTGAGCAGCCTTGACAACATTAATTTTGAATTGTTAATGGGTAATGTATATCTCGAACTTGTTAGCATTAGCCAGCCAATAGAATTGAGTTTGACAATGTTTTTTTTTTTTTCCTATAAATGTTTTTATTTATTTATTTATTTATTCATTATTAACTTTTTACAATTGTATTAGCATCACTTATCAATTGTTACACGTTATTGAGTTTACAATAGTATTAATTTTGGCTTTTTTATTGTTTGAAAATTTTAGACTTTTGACTTTTATAAAAGAAATTTTAATGGCCTGATTTGTTTTAGAAATGTTTTGAGAAGGGATAAATTCATAAATTAAGGAAAAACTCCATTGGGAAGTATTTTCTTATGTATTGTTTCTTTTAAATATAAATATTAGGTATTTTAATATTTTCTTCAAACATAGTTGGCAAATGAGAAAATGGTGATTGGAATTCTAAGTTATTCCTCTCCACCATGCATGGTAGCCACCACCACTACTACACCGTGGTCGTGACTGATATGACGATTAGGGGTGTCAATGTGGATTGATACCCGTGTGCTGACCCAAACCCGTCCCACTATGGGGCATGTTAAGGTTAAGAAATTTTGGCCCACGAAGAAGCGAGTCAATTTTTATTGCATGGACGGTGATCTACATAGCTATGTAGAATATAGTTCAAAAATACATAAAATACATTATTCTAACACATACATTATTATAACTCATAAAATACATTATCTTACCTTAGAAATTTCATTATTCTAACACATAAAGTACATTATACATTATTCTAAAGCATAAATACATTATCCTAAAATTTCATTATTCTAACACGTAAAGTACATTATTCTAACATATAAAGTAGATTATTCTAACTCATAAAATACATTATCTTACTCCAGAATGTTCACAATTCTAACACGCACGCGGAGTTATGAATTTTTTTAAACATCAAAACGACGTCGTTTTGTATCGTGATAGAATAATGAAACTTTTAGGGTATAAGATAATATATTTTATAAGTTAGAATAATATATTTTATGCGTTAAAATAATGTAAATTATGAGTATTGTAACAGGTCACGTAAAAAAATTGTGCCGAAACGATGTTATTTTTAGACCGTGATCTGCACAGTTGTGTGAACTATGCTATGCACTATTGCTGTTGCATTAACACCTCTAATACAATATCTGGAAGAAGATGGCGATGTCTTCGGTCACTGGCGTTTCCTCCTTCAATTGGTGCATTTTTGTTTTATTAATCAAATAGTCAAGCACACCAAAAACTCCTTTGTCCTTTCCCAAACTAGCATTTCGTATATTTGGACAGCTGTGAAAACACCACATTTTGACATTTTGTCCACACATTCAAAAACATAAGATACAATGGTTAATGGCTCAAAATTTATCTTATACTTATTACGTGCTTTAATAATTATATCTACATTAGTTGTGTTTACATTTAATGCGATATGATTAATAACTAAATCAAAATATTGTCACCTTAATCTGATCGACGTTTTAAGAATTTATATGATGTTGTATTCTAAATGGAAAGTTCTATATTTATAGAATTGTAATTTTTACATCTTGTGTTTCACTATCAAACAAATTATACTCATATTTACTAAATGAAAATTTAATAGGTAAGCTAATAAAATTCATAGGCATTTAATATATCTATGAAAATTGTAGATATTTAATTTGTAGTATTTTGATTTTTTTTTTTGCAGAGTTTTATCTTTAATTTTTTTTAAAGATTGAGAGGTATTAAAAAAAAAACACGAGCATACGATATATAGGTTAATGGGCAAGTAGGGCTACTCTATAACTTAATTATTAGTCCTCCACTTCCTATGTTGCTATAATCGCCAACAAAAAAAGGTAGACAATAAAAATCAATCTCTCCCAACTAGATTCACTAGAATTATTCTACTAAAGCTCAGCTACCCAATTAACCTATTTGTTGTAGGGTTGTCCTATAACTCCTTTAAACCCCCATGAGAAGAGTCATTTCGATGACTATCTTCATCGATTATAGACTATTTTTTATTTTATTCTTAAAATATTAAAAAATTGAAAAAAGAAGACAAATTATTAGGCTAAATATAAGTATGTACTAACTCAACATTAACATTGTTGAGCATATAATATATAAACATAAATGTGCAGTCCAACTATCAGTTTAGGCTCTTAGTTGGATGGAGTACATGATTCAATTTGGTATCAGAGCCATCCAAAAGGTCATGGGTTTGAATCTCTGCGCCACCAGAGAAAAAAAGACTATGGTCCATGTGTTGCTGGAGCCCATCAACGTCAATCAGCCCGCACACCATAAATGTGCAGTTCAAAAGTTGGATGGAGCACATGATTCAATTAACATGTTAACTTATAATAAATCAAATTTCACCATTTTTTTGGGTCAATTAAGTGTTTCAACATAAAGTCAAAGAGTTCCATTGCATTATTTGAACTAATTCAAGAATTTATTTAATAATTATCTTAAATTTTAATATATGTTTTCATGCGGAGGATTTCAAATTGGAAGGATTTGCATCTATCTATCCCATGTAATTTTTAATGTTATAACACAAAATTGATTTTGAATTGTTTTCTTGAAACGCTTAAAATTTTACAATTTCGTCATACCATTTCAAGTTTTAATGTCTTGTCAAATACTAGAATATTTTCAAATCATTAAAAATCAATAATACTATGTAGCAGTTTTAAAAAAATAATAATAATACTATGTAGCTTCCCCGCGAACATATCGCTGGAACCTAGCGGTCAACAAATATTAAAATAATTTTATTTTATTAACAAAATAGGAGGGGGACCCTAATTATTATTTTAACGTCAAAGTAGCACATGGAGCCGATTTTCTCTGTGGCGTGCTACCTTTTTAAAATTATTTATATTCATTTTTATAAACATTGTGCATCCTTCAAAGAACAATTAATGAATTTGTAAAATCTCATGATACAACTCAGATCAATTAGTTAATTAATTAAGATAATTTTAAAAATTTTGTTTTATTAGTAGTTACAAGATGTACAAGTATGTTAAGATATGTAAATTAATTAGGACATATCTAGGTATATACCAGTTATTTTGATGACATTAGCAATAATAAATCAATAAGTTTGGAGTAAAACTTACTCCGTATTAATGAGTTTGCAAAATCTATAATTAATCATCTACTTTCATACGGAGTAAAACTTACTCCATATTCATAAACACTATAGTCGCATGATTAAAAATGCAAAAAATTCATATATATAGCCAAGTTCGTGTGCGCACGGTCAGACCTTAATGTGTAGCCGGTGCGGTTGCACCATTAAATATGCAGAAAAACATCAATAGTGTTAGGAAACGCACAACATAGGAATGCACCAAAAAACGCACCACACCAAAAAAATGCACCATACCTCACCACACCTAATGGTGCGTTTTCGAACATTGTGTGGTGCTTTTATGCGCACCTAATGGTGCATTTCTAAACACTATGTGGTGTTTTTATGCGTACCTAATGGTGTGTTTTCAAACACTGTGTGGTGCTTTTATGCCTACCTAATGGTACGTTTTGTGGTGATGTGTATCGAATGGTGTTTTCTTTTTTTTTTTTTTTTTTTTTGCATTAACGCATTTCTTTGTTGTGTGTTTTTAACACTATTTGTGTTTTTTTGCATACCTAATGGTTCGTTTTGTGGTTATGAGTACCTAATGGTGCTTTTGTTTTTTTGAGTGCATTGATGCATTTCTTCGTTATGCATTTCTTAACACTGTTGATGCTTTCTTGCATAACTATTGGTGAGCACATCGACTACACGTTAAGACATGGTCGCATTTGAGCGCATATATATATATATATATATATATATATATATATATATATATATTTTTTTTTTTTTTTTTT
>NC_044919.1:8929530-8977474 GCF_003576645.1 Ipomoea triloba | reverse complement strand
TTTTTTTTTTTTTTTTTTTTTTTTTTTGCATTAACGCATTTCTTTGTTGTGTGTTTTTAACACTATTTGTGTTTTTTTGCATACCTAATGGTTCGTTTTGTGGTTATGAGTACCTAATGGTGCTTTTGTTTTTTTGAGTGCATTGATGCATTTCTTCGTTATGCATTTCTTAACACTGTTGATGCTTTCTTGCATAACTATTGGTGAGCACATCGACTACACGTTAAGACATGGTCGCATTTGAGCGCATATATATATATATATATATATATATATATATATATATATATATTTTTTTTTTTTTTTTGTAACATAACGCCAATTCATGAGCAAGACTGCTAGAAGACAAAATCTTATTCTAAAAATAAAGGGGAAAAAAGAAAAGAAAAAAAAAAAAAAAACCTGCAACGAGCCAACGATGCACCATGCCCTTTCTATATTAAACTAATTCATCTAAATTCTACAACCAACGTGACTTCATGAATATGCTTTCTATATTCAATTGTAGAGAAGTTTCACAATATTGTAGAAGTTCCTTTGACTTTGTTTTAATTTCCTAAAATAGTTATTCCTTTTTAATCCTCAATTTATCAAATTTTCTTAATTAGTAACATATATAGTGAAAATTTGGTCATAATACAGTAAAGTTTCAACAACGAAACATGTGAAGAAATTTATTAATACACGACTACATTTTTTACAATTTAGATCGATCGTTATATTCATTAATCAATTATTTTTCTTGATTCTATTACGACTTAATGAAAGTTTGATAACTTTAAAGATAATTAAGAACTCAAAAGTGCTTATTATATTTGCTGCAAAACATAGAGAGAATATTGTCCGTGAGGATCATGCCTCCATTTATGGGTTATAAATCCACATATCCGGTATCCCATGTTGAAGAAGTCACCATTTCTCAATGACAAAAACTTGAGACCGTCTCACCATTAGACGGGTCGGGTTAAGATGCAAATGTAACACTTATATGCCCAAATGTCATATTTATATGCTCAAATGTAATACTAATCAGGAATAAAATTTTTGTTATTTATAAGGGTAAATGTAATACTTTTATGGGAAAATACAATACTTTTACATTTCGATTTAAAAGTATTACATTTTTCCACAAAAGTATTATATTTGCCCTTATAAGTGAGGGGCACTTGTCAATATTACTTATTATGAAAAATGTATTACTTTTTCTCTAATAAGTAACAAAAATTGTATTCTTGATTAGTGTTATATTTGAGCATATAAGTATGACATTTGCATGGTGCCTTGACCCGACCCGACCCGTCTCACGAATAAGGATTCGTGAGATGGTCTCACACAAGTGTGACCCTTTCTCAATTAGAATTAAACTCTAATTTAATTCCAACACGACTCCTTTGTTCAAGTCTCATTATATTATGACTGTTTAGGCTTCAGGCAATCCCACTGGACACGTCGCCTATAACTTAATATTCTTAATTAAAACACCATCAATTTCATGGTCTTGGTTCTACAAACTCCTAGTTTTGACTTACCCACTTGGCCATTGGCCAATGATCGTGTTGTGTTACCTCTGTCCTATTTTATGTATTTAGTTGAATTAACGAAGTTTAACTGAACTTATTTTTAGTTCAATTTTTTATAATATTAAATTTAATGTTATTATACAAAATTTATATATTTAAAAACTACACTGAAAGTATTACTAAACACACAAAATGGACAAATGGAGTATATAAATAGGAATAACTACAATCAAATTGGTTAGATTGTTAACTTACAATCATAAAATTACAAATTTGACTTTCAATGGAAGCGTCTAGTCAGGCTAAGACACAAGGAAGTATGATTTACCTCGTGTACATTTCTCCGACTACTGGACAAAGTTTTACAACTTCAATTTTAAAAAAATTATTACAGCTACTGCATTTTATTTTGTCACATGCAGAAATAACTGAATAATAACCAAAAAAGGGCATGCATCATTTCTAATGTGAAGCGAAAAAGGAGGAGAAAGAAAGAAAGAGAAAAGTCTTTGCTTACACAGGAATAGTAAGACATTCATGAATAACCAGTACACATTATCTTCACCCACAACCACAACAATATAATAATTAATAAGAATTTTCAATTCCCATGATAACTACCCATTTTTTTTTCTTTTGAATTTTAAAACTTCATAATTCTACTATGCATACTATTTTCCAAACGTTGAAAATTCTAATGAAAATGAAAGGACGTAAAAAAAAAAAGTAATATAGGAATTGAAAATTCTTCTAACTTGGAAGAACTGCGGGTTCAATCCTCCTCATTTGGATCCCTGATTTGTGATCATCTTCATCGTGGTAAACATACGCAAACCCTCCATGTCGGGTCATATCCATACCCGCCATTTCGTCTTCCTCGGAGATCCGGAGAAGTTTCAGCTTATGAAGAATGTAGAAGAGCGGACCCATGGTGGCGGTGACCCACCCGAATATCACCAAAATCTGGATCACGTGCGCCCCGAGAAGCCTCCCGCCGCCGCCCATGAACAGCCCGTGAGGCCGACCCGCTTTCCCCCCGTAAACCTCGTTCACATACTTTTCCTTGGCGAAAAGTGCGGTGAAAATGATTCCCCACGCTCCACACCCGCCGTGCAATTGCGCCGCCTCTAGTGGGTCGTCGTATTTCACTTTCTCAGCCAGCTTGTTGAAGCCGATCAGCACCAGCGCCGCCACGAAGCCGCAGATGATCGCCGCCCACGGCTCCACGACGGAGCACCCGCCGGTGATGGCGGCGAATCCGCCCAACAGCCCGTTGCAGACGTCCGTCACGTTCCAATGCCCGGACAAAATCCGTTTTCCGAACAACGTCGTGAGCGCCGCCGTGCATCCGGCTAGAGTGGTGGTCACGGCGGTGCGGCCCACGGCGCTCCATTGGCCGTAATAGGCGTCGCCGGCGTCGGGATACGGGACTAGAATTTTGTTAAACGAACCGGGGTTAAACCCGTACCACCCGAACCATAACAGAAAGGTTCCTAGAACGACTAACGAAGCACTGTGGCCACGTAGCGCAACGGACCGACCGGACCGGTCGAACCGGCCGATCCTAGGACCTTCAATAAGTGCTCCGTATAGACCGGCGATTCCGCCCACCATATGAACCACGCCCGAACCGGCGAAGTCAATGACTCCGGTTCCGAATAAGAGATTGTCGTTGTTAAACGGGCTGGCCCAACCGTCAGCGGACCAGAACCAGTGGGAGACGACCGGGTAAACGAAGCCGGTGAGGAAAGCCGAGTAGATTAGGTACGCCACGAACTGGGTCCGCTCGGCTATGGAGCCGCTGGTGATGCCGGCGGCGGCTATAGCGAAAGCCCATTGGTAAAGGAAGTTGCTGTAGTCGAAGCCGGCGGCTCCATCGGGGATATTCTTCAAGCCGAAGAAGTGGTGGCCGATGAAGCCGTTGGAGTTGCCGCCGGTGCCGAAGGCGAAGGCGAAGCCGAATAGGTAGTAGAAGAGGCCGCCGGCGGCGGCGTCGAGGACGTTAGTGAGCATGATGTTCATAGTGTTCTTGGCGCGGACGGAGCCGGCGCAGAGCATGGCGAAGCCGAGCTGCATGGAGAAGACTAAGTAAGCCGAGAAGAGGAGATAAGTGGAGTCGACGGCAAAGCCGGTGTTGACGAGCGCGGTGTTGACGCCGGAGAACTGGCCGCAGATGTAGGCGGCGGCTGCGGTGGCGTTCGGTCCCAGAAGCGGAGCCAGCTGATCGGCTGAGCAGCTTATGGACGACGCCATGGCTTGGATTCTGTATTCTGTTTGTACAGCTGATGACGCCGAACTCCCTTTAATAGAATCTTTGGAATCGGCAAGTTTGACTATTCAAGGGTTACCGTGTGCTGAAAGAGATAAAGGAAGAAATGTGGAGCTGATAGAGGGTAATATAGTAACTTCACTCTTAACTGTGTACGTTCAGAAAGTCTTCGATTTCAGTAACTTGTGAGTACATCTAGATTCCTGGAATCTCGTTTGTCTCGTAAAAAGTACTGTAAATCCATATTTCAGAACTCAATTTTACATTTAAGAAAATAAATAAATAAATAGAGATTCTCTAGCTTGTGATGGCTTTAGTTAAGTCGAACTTATGATCTCGTACTTATCAAATTAATAAAGTAAAAATTTATATAAGACCGTCTCAATGATATTTGAGTGTAGACGGGTTTCATAGACAACTAGATATATAAATATTACAATTTTGATTATAAATTTTATAATATTTATCATGAGTAACAACAAATTTTATAATAAGTAGTATCACAATTTCACACACAAGAAAATTGGTAATAAATTTTCTACAATAAATATTACAATTTTGTTTCATAAATAACATTTCACATATAATTATTATAATATTTAATTATTTACATTAGAATTACGCTTTGTAAGTATCACAAATTCACTTATAAGTATTACGATATTCATCATTGGTGGGTAACAATTATTTTACCGTAAATAGTATCATAATTTCATATATAAATATTACAATATCTATTATAAGTAATAATTTATTTATTTCAAATTGATATTAATTTTTCTATAATAAGTATTATGATTTCTATCATAAGTAACAATAAACTATCTTAAATTCGATTCGATCTGCCTTAGTATTTAGTCTTACACAAGTGTGACTCAGTTAACAACATTACCAATTTGGCTGGAGTTGGCTTATTTTTTTTATTTTATTATTGTACATAGATATTTTTGAATCCACAATTAAATCTTAATTTATTATTTTTATTTAAATTTGAATATTAATTTTTTAAAGAATATAATATTTTTAATTGAATATATTATTATTTATACTCCGTATATATGTCTAAAGCCAAATTAAATAAAATAGCGAAAAAAATGTTAAACAAGTAAAAAAGTACCGCCACTTCTAATGTGCTGTTTCATGTGCCTGTTAGTACATCAATATATTTGATATAAAATGATTATGAATGATATATATCATTATAATATTGAATCAAACTAACTTATTATTAATAATTAAGGATCAAAAGTACACTTTTTTTCTCTTCTTAATTTGTTGGCGTTTGGTAGAAGGATTTTAATTTGGAGATGATAATAAAAAATAAAGTGGTTGAGATATTTAATCCTAAATTTTTAATCTATATGAATAAGAGTTAAATAATAAATAGAACAAATGTCATTTCCTCATTCAAAACATCATACATTTTCTCCTTAATTTTGTTTCCCCTTTTGACTAGAAAAAAGGTATATTTATGATGCTAGTAGTGGCAGGCTACTAGAGTTGGCTAAATAGAAAATTAATAGATTAGAGTTTATTTTGAAACTCAAAAAACTTACATTTAAAAGTTATTTAAAAAAAATCAGTGTTTGATTTTTCAAGAATAATAAAATAAATATAAAATGTAATTTTGGTTTAAAAAAAAAAGATCATCTTGATAGAAAATATAATCATAGATTTCTAACAGAAGATATATATTTATTTACAGATTTGTCTTTCCATTTCTCACATGTGACTCTCTTTAACCAACCAAGTCTAGATATATATTATCTTGTTTTTTTTCTTCTTTTCATTTTTATTTTCAAATCTATTTTTTTTTTGTTATGTATTTGTTGAGTTTTCTGCATTTGATTTTTTTTTTTTTGTCTAAATGCTTTTAGGTTTATGTATTTCTGGGCAAAAACTATGAATTAGTTTCTGCATTCATGAGGTAGGAATCAAAATTGTATACTAATTTGGTTTACTTTGATTGGTAACAATTTATTGGTTATACTTAGAGCATGAAACTTTATTATATTAAATTATAATTTTTATTTATATTTTGTTTATCTATTTAGTATTATTATTTTTCAGATATTACAATTATTATTGTCATTATTAACATAACTAATACTTATAATAAAAATATTTTTTTTTCTATATATATGCTAAAAATTAAAAGACATTTTTTGTTTTACTTTTAACCGAACAGTAAATTTTTTTTTTTAAAGAGTCATTTTAATTTTTTTTTTTTGTATTTTAAAATTGGCACCAAATGCGAAAAGAAAAAAATGTAAATAAAATAAAGTTTCTAGATGAACTCAAAGCTCTAAGATCCTATTAGGCACATCGATAAATTTAACCATAAATTTAACTCTTTAATTGAGAAAAACCTGCCAACTTAATCAAAAAGTTGTTGACAGTATAAAATAGTAAGAGATTGCGATAGTGATCAAACTTACATGACAACTATAATTTTTTTAAAATCATTTTCGCTTATCATTTTACTTGAAATCCTCTTGAATTATATTATATATTCTTGGTATAATAAGAGAATTCGACATTCGTTCGAGAGTTTTCTAGCTGTTTTTAAGTCTTTCCATATTCTCCATGGTATAAAAGAGAAGCAACTGAGGAAGCCATTTCCTTCCACTCTTTTGTACAATGTCTTGACATTTAATAAAGAGAAAAGAGTTTGGCATTCTTTGAATATTATTTCTTCACGTTTCTTTACCCATATTAGGCTTAGTTCGATTTCTCAGTCAAAATCTTATTTAACCAACACAAAAGTACAAAACTCACTTGTTTGTGACTCAATTGTGAGTTTAAGAATATGTAATAGTTTGTCACGTTCGGTATGTCAGATAAGATCTTCTTAATATAATTTACCTTTCCCTTATGGTTTGCATGCTATTATGTAAAAATAAGAATTATTCAAGATACACTCTTAAATAGTGACTACAATTTGACTCCTTATCCAAAAAAAAAAAAAAAAAAACGTAATAGTTTACTTGCTAATAAAATGGGACAAATTAATAGTTTACTTGCTAATTAGTACTCCTTAAATTATTATGATAGATGTTAGGGTATTGTAGGATGATGTATATATGGATTAAGTAGTGATCACAAAGGTTTTGGATAGATTATATAGGGCACACACAAACCATGATGTTTTACATGGATACATTGAGAGAAAAATCCCGGAAGATATGTTAAGTCAACTCTTCCATAATTAATCATTGTCAACTTTCAAAATAAATAATAGCCTATTAAAACATTTCTATTTATATAGAATTACGTTCAATGATGATCAATCTTAGAAAATTAACATGTAGGCAACAAGCATATATTAATTTTTTTGGGAGGAATAATAAGAAGAATTCAAAAAAAAAAAAAAAGAATTCAGAAGTGTATTTAAGATAAATCTTTTTGCTCTTATGCATCGATCTTCACTAAAAAATGTTGATCAAAATCAAATTTAGAATGAAGTTGTAATATATTTTTTTAGGGGTGTTTGGTTGGTGGGTTTAGGCATAAGGAATGGGTATGAAAGTGATTGTTTGTGTTTGGTTAATAGGTTTTGTGAATGCTACTATGGGTTTGGAATACCTCATTAATGACAAAACACATACCCTTATTAAATAAGGGTTTCATCTCCCTTCCTCCTTTCTTCCTCAACTATTAATAATCATTCACATTCCACCAAATTACCAAACATGTTAAATACTTTCACCAAAATCCATTACCATTACCAAGTATTTGATACTCATTCCGATTCTGATTCCCATGTGCGAACCAAATGCACCCTTAATACTATTGACTCTGTTAATTACAATGTAGTATCTGTTCATACATAGTTGTAATATGCTTATTAGGCATATATATATATATATATATATATATATATATATATATATATATATATATATATATATATATATATATATAGAATCTTTTCATTACTTTGCATTATACAAAACATAGAGTGATGTAACGTAAAATCATAGTAATTGGGAGTCAAGGAATAAGGACAATCCTCCATTGTTGACCGGCAGTGGTTTCACACTTTCTCGCCGCCGCACTCAATCCACCGTCCACGTGGTCGATATTTTAATCTGCCGTCATCCGCCAAGGAGCATGACATATACCAAGAATAATATGTACGAGTAAAATTTATCTATATATGCTAATTTCGTTTGAAGCTAGCCACTGGTAAATGAAATTAAAATTATAGTGATTTTTTTTAATAATAACTTACAATATATCTACTCTAGTAATTGTAAATAAGAAATGCACACCAAAACGAAGTTATTTATAATCTAATTAGAGTTTTACTCATACACGTTGTCTTGGAAGTTCTTTTTTTTTTTTTTTTTTTTTTTTTTTTTTTTTGGATTTATATATTATCATATAATAGTAATTTGATGACTTCTGTTTCCGTACTTTCATCCAGTATTAGTTCTCTCTCGCTGACTTCGCGAGTCTTTCTTTCTTGCCGTTTTGCGCAGTTCTAGGGTTTTTTCAAGTGGTTGCTCTCCTTCGCCGATGTTTATGGCGGCGTCCGACATTGTTAGTCTGTGTGGTAATCTTACATTAGCAGATGTGGATGATGAAGATCTCTCCATGCAACTTCCTAACGTTCCTCTCGACCAACCTGGGAACGAGGAAGAGTTCTACGCTGTAGGACGTTTGGTCTATGATAAACCTATCAAGTTTCAATATCTACAGGATACTATGGCGGGAGTTTGGAGACCGGGGTTTGGTGTCACGATGAGTCAGTTACAATCCCATCAGTTCTTAATCCGTTTTTATAATGAAACAGATATTGAGCGAGTGATGAATGATGGTCCCTGGAGTTTTGAGCAAAATCTGTTTGTTATGCGTCGACTCCTTCCGACCGAGGATCCGGACGCGGTTGAACTTCAATGTGCTGAGTTTTGGATCCAGATTCATGGGTTGCCGGTTGGTTTTCGATCGGATGCTGTTGTTTCTGCTATTGGCTCTTTCCTGGGTATGTTTGTTAAATCTGATGATAGAAACTTCGATGGTTCCATGCATACGTTCTACAGAGTTAGGGTTTCTATTGATGTGTCAAAGCCTCTGAAATCCGGTATGAACGCCTCCTAACCTTTTGTTTCCGGTGTGGTATAATAGGACATGGTGAGAAGTTTTGTCACAAGA
Organism: Ipomoea triloba; assembly: GCF_003576645.1. Taxonomy (NCBI): domain Eukaryota; kingdom Viridiplantae; phylum Streptophyta; class Magnoliopsida; order Solanales; family Convolvulaceae; genus Ipomoea; species Ipomoea triloba. The sequence continues at coordinate 8,968,528 of NC_044919.1, read as the reverse complement.
TGCCTCGTGGGAATGACCAAGTGATAGAGAAACCATACGGTGCCTGGCTTCGTGCAGGGCAACGCAGGGGTGCACCGCTTACTGGGCAGCGGTGGGTGGCACCGGCTTCAACCATCGAGAGGCAGAGTTGGGTTGCTCCAGCCAAGGCTTTTGACACTGACAGGTGTTCGGGCATGCGGGGGACTCAGGGAGGTAATAATGACAAGCCTTCTGATAAAGGAAAGGAAGTTATGACAGATTGTGTTCCAGCGAATGATCCTTCTGATGTGCATGACATTGTGTGTGTTGAGCAGAAGAAGCGAAGGTTTGAACATGAAAGCTTGGGTGCTGGATCTTTGGTTATTATTATGGACTATGAAAATGCTAGTTCAAAAAACTTGGAGATGTCTGCAAACCCGCCCAGATCAATGAGTTTCATGGCTTGGAATTGCCGGGGGCTTGGCAACCCGACGACAGTTCGAGTTTTAGCGGATTTGATCCGCTCAAAGAGGCCGAAGATGAGATTCTTGATGGAAACTTTCAGTAATAAGCAAAAGATGGAAGTGATTAGAGTTCAGTTGGGTTTTGCAAATATGCTAGTTGTGGAGGCTCAGGGCCATCGTGGTGGTTTAGCCCTCTTGTGGGCTGACAGTCTGGATATTGAGGTTACTAGCTTCTCTAATAACCATATTGACGCTACTGTTGTGATTGATGTTGGCTGTCCAGTTTGGCGCTTTACAGGTTTCTATGGCTTCCCTGAAAGACATCGAAGATGGGAGTCATGGAATTTTCTGCGTACTCTAGCAGGATTGAGCACTCTTCCGTGGGTAGTCATGGGTGATTTTAATGATCTACTACTTCAGACTGAGAAACGAGGGAGAGCCCCGCATCCAGACTGGTTACTTAAGGGTTTTCAGGATGCAGTTGTCGATAGTGGTCTTCAAGATTTTCCCTTCATGGGTTGCCAATTCACGTGGGAAAAATCCAGGGGCACGCCAGCAATGATCGAAGAAAAGCTTGATAGGGTCCTCGTAAATGAACCATGGCTCACGCTATTTGAGGGAGCTACAACAACATCTGTTATGTGTCCTTATAGCGATCATTTGCCGATCTTGCTAACACCGGTTATGACGCAGCAGGCCGTTTTTCGAAGGCGGTTTTGTTTTGATAACATGTGGTTAAGAGAAGATGTCTGCCGTGAAATTGTTGAACACAGTTGGCACAAGACAATAGGAATGGATGTTCTATCTCGGATAGAGGTTTGTAGTCAGGATGTATGGCGTTGGGGTCGAAATTATAATAAGGATTTTCAAAGGCGTATTGATAAGTGTAAGGGGCGGATGGAATATCTTCGTGCTCGTAGAGACCGGGGTAGTATTTACGAGTACAATTGTGTTGAAAGGGAACTCCTCACCTTGTTTGAGCAGCAACACATATATTGGAAGCAGAGGGCTAAAGAGCATTGGTGGAGGGGTGGTGATTTGAATACAAAATTTTTTCACAATTCAGTTAAAACAAGGAGAAGAAGAAATAAAATTGGTCGGCTGCGGAATGACGATGGTTTGTGGGTAGAGGATGCAACTGGGATTGGTGGCCTAATTACTGATTATTTCGGCCAGTTGTTTACTGCTGAAAATGGGGACATGGAAGAAGTCATTAATTGTATTAAAAGCAGGGTAAAACCTGAGGATAATGATCAGCTAGTTAGGGTGGTAAGTGTTGAGGAAGTACGTGCTGCTTTATTCCAAATGCACCCTGACAAATCCCCGGGGCCGGATGGTTTTGGTCCGGGTTTTTTTCAGCATTTTTGGGACGTCATCGGGAGTGAGGTAACTATGTTCTGCCGTCGTTTTATTGAATCAGCCCGCTTACCGGAGCGAGCTAATGATACGTTTGTGGTTTTAATTCCTAAGAAACCGAACCCTGAATCCATGAAGGACCTTCGTCCTATCGCATTGTGTAATGTTCTCTATAAGGTTGCAGCCAAGGTTTGTGCAAATAGATTGAAGCCTATGTTAGAGGGTTTAATATCGAGCGCGCAGAGTGCGTTTATACCTGGTCGGCTGATTACCGATAACATAATGTTGGCTTACGAAGCCCATCATTTTCTTAAGCGTAAGACCCAAGGGAGGGAGGGGGTGGCGGCTCTTAAAGTAGACATGAGTAAAGCCTATGACCGAGTTGAATGGCGGTTTCTCCGAGCAGTTATGATTAAAATGGGCTTCAGCATGAAATGGGTGGATATCCTGCATGAGACAGTGAGCTCAGTAAAGTATCATATTTTACATGAGCAAACTCAACTGGGACCTATCATTCCGGGTCGTGGACTCAGACAAGGGGATCCACTATCTCCGTATCTATTCTTGTTGGTGGCCGAGGGTTTGAGCGCTTTAATTGAGAATAGGATGAACAGGGGATTGTTGCATGGAGTTACAGTTGCACGGGGAGCTCCCCCAATTTCCCACCTCCTATTCGCTGATGACTGCTTCTTATTCTTACGTGCGAACATCGTGGAGAGTCATCAAATGAAAGAGGTATTAGATTATTATTCTGCTGCTTCTGGCCAAAAAATAAATTTTGATAAGTCATTAGTGTGTTTTAGTACTAATGTGCAACAGAGTAGCAGAAACGATGTGGTCAGACTACTTGGTGTTCGCCAGGGAGATACGTCAGGAAAATATCTTGGGTTACCATCGTTAGTAGGCAGAAATAAAAAGGTGATATTGGGCTTTATAAGAGAAAAAATCTTAAATCGTGTCAGAAGTTGGAATTCGAAGTTTCTATCTCGAGCAGGGCGCGAAGTTCTCCTAAAGAATGTCCTACAAGCTATGCCTTGCTATGCCATGATGGTGTTTCTGCTCCCTGTTGGTATGTGCAAAGACATTGAAATTTTGTTAAATAAATTTTGGTGGACAGGATCTTGCGGTGGCGGGAAAGGTTTACGGTGGAGATCGTGGGATGGAATGTGCTACCCAAAAGAAAAGGGAGGAATGGGATTCAGGAGGCTCCGGGAGATGAATCTTTCTTTGTTAGGAAAGCAAGCGTGGCGCCTAATCACTAGACCAAACTCCCTGGTGGCTCGGGTTTACAAGAGCAGGTATTACCCTCAGGGTTCTTTCTTTGATGCGAGCTCTGGGAGTAATCCTTCCTATATATGGCGAGGGCTTTTGGAGGTTCGGGAAGTTATGGGAAGGGGCTGTCGAAGATGCATAGGGGATGGCTTGAGCACAAAAATTGGTACTGACCCTTGGCTCCCCATTGATGATAATCAGTATATTAGCTCCCCACTTCACGACTCAATCATGGAAGCACCTGTCTCATCCTTGCTTAATGTTCAGGGCACAGGATGGGATGTTGCATGTGTGAAGGACATATTCAATGAGCGTGATGCTAATATTATCCTTAACATTCCGATAAGTTTACATAAACCTTCAGATGCTTGGGTATGGTTTAAGGAGCCGAAAGGTGATTATTCGGTGAAATCTTGTTATAGAATGCTTGTTGGTGAACTTCACGATAATCGACCCTGGCGCCTGTTATGGAATCTCAAGGTTCCACCCAAGGTGAAGTTATTTTGTAGGCAGCTTGTTTCGTCATTCTTACAAACCCGGGATGCTTTATTTTCGAAGCAAATTCATACCTCACTCGTGTGTCATATGTGTGGACATATAGATGAGTCGGCCAAACATCTGTTTATGGAATGTCAGCATGTTGTTACTATGTGGGCTCATCTGTTTATGGAATGTCAGCATGTTGTTACTATGTGGGCTACCATGGGAATATCTTATGCGTATGTTGTTACTATGTGGGCTACCATGGGAATATCTTATGCGTTGCATGGCCAAGGTACTATTTCTGAGTGGTTTCTTAATGCGTTGCATGGCCAAGGTACTATTTCTGAGTGGTTTCTTAATTTGCTGGCTACTTTGAATGATGACATGAAGTGTAAAGTTGCTATGCTTTGTTGGGTTTTATGGGGGAGTAGAAACAATTCACTGTGGAATGGGGTCCCTTTTGATATTAGTCATGTGCTTCATTCTTCTTTAATTTTTTTGACAAACTGGAGTGCTGCAAATTTGCATAATCTGATGCAGAATAATATTGTTGGCCTACTACCGAAATGGACTGCCCCATCGCCTGGTCGTTTGAAGTTGAATACAGATATTGCAATGGATGTTAATAATAATGCTATGGGGTTTGGATGGGTGTTGCGTGATGACCGTGGTATTTTTCTAGCTGCTAAATCTATCCTGGTTAATGGTAACTATAGTGTTCAAGAGGCTGAAGCTGTGTGGGTTAATGGTAACTATAGTGTTCAAGAGGCTGAAGCTGTGTGCATCAATGGTAACTATAGTGTTCAAGAGGCTGAAGCTGTGTGCATCCGTGGTAACTATAGTGTTCAAGAGGCTGAAGCTGTGTGCATCCGTGAAGCTCTAAGCTGGCTAAAGGGAACTGGAATGGGTGGTGTGGATATTGAGACTCATTCACAGCTTGTTTATCATGCTTTAAAATCGAATTCTTTTATTTCGTGTTTTGGTTTTATTATTGATGACATTAAAGAAGTTGCATCCACGATTGAAGATGTAGACTTCTATTTTGTTAAGCGATCTGCGAATCGTGCTGCCCATGTTGTTGCTCGGGAAGCCGTTTCTGTGTTAGGTTGCGGGGAGTGGTTTGATACTCCTCCTCATTTCCTTGTTAACTGCCTTTTATCTGATTTAATGAATTAAGTTCTTTTTCTCAAAATAATAATAATAATAATTACAATGAAGATATTATAATATAAGAATAGAGTTAATTACAATTTTGGTCCTGTGACTATTGGGGTCCTGTTAATTTCAGTACTCGACTTTCAAAACTAACAATTTAGTCCCCTAATTATGTAATTTTTAACACATTCGGTCCTCCCGGCCAAATCACCGACCAAATGTCGCCGGAATCTTTTAATTTTATTTTATTTTGTTTAATTTGGGGGCAAATTGGTCATTTATTGTTTGAGTCACCGTTCTATCGTTTCCGGCGAGAACCCTGTTCCATCGTTTTCGGCGAGAACCCTGTACTTGTCCTTCCTCGTAAAGTTTGAGTCACCGTTCCATCATTTCTTGGGGAGGATTTCCCAACGTGCTGGTTGATTTCACAATGGAATTTATTTAGATTTGTTTAATCCATGGAAGTTGCCCTCAATTTATCCCCCATATTCATGCAAAAAATTTAAATCCCAGATTCGAAAAAAAAAAAAAAAACAGACAGAAATACAAAAGCTATAAAAAAAATTCAAAACTTTTCAAGTAAAGTTTCAAAAGAATTTTAAAAACCCAGATCTTTTTTTTTTTTTTTTTGAGGATAAAAAAAAAAACCCAAGATCTTAAAACCATACAGGAAGCCAAAATTCAAAGAAAATCAAAACAAAAAAGAGAGAAACTCAGAGGTTTGTCACAAGCTTTTACGAGCTCCTAGAATGCGGCGTTGGCTTCAATATTTCAATATTTAATAATTCAATTACTGAACTCTTTTCTTAATTATTACTTTGAGAAATTAAATCCGTTCGGCCAATTGCTATTATGACGTATATACTACTTGTCAAAGAACATAACACCACCACCGGCGGCGTATGTTTTTGAAGAAGGACGAAGGAGGAAGAAGGAAAAACATTAAATGACCTATTTGCCCCCAAATTAAACAAATTAAAATGGAATTAAAAGATTCCGGCAAAATTTGGCCGGGAGGAGTGGAGGACCGAATGTGTTAAAAATTGTATAATTAGAGGACTAAATTGTTAGTTTTTAAAGTCAAGTACTGAAATTAACAAGACCACAATAGTCACAGGACCAAAAGTGTAATTAACTCTATAAGAATATATATAATCATATGCAACATGTTATATGATAAATTCTTTATGCTATTATCCTCTATTTAGTAATTAACAATAGTTATTAATTGTCCAAATTAGAATGCAAAAACGTAATTTAATTAAGAATTGAAATAATGAAAATAACTTCTAAAAATGGAGTCAATTTTTACTTTTTAGCTTATTACCTGACAAATTTTTCTAAAATGTGTTAATATATGTGGACTTTATACTATATCAAAAAAAAAATGAACTTTTTACAATTAAATGTTCAAAATTAAACTCTCAAAATAAGCATGCGCGAGCGCGCGCGCACACACATATATATATATATATATATATATATGTTACCCATTAATTAATAATTAATAAATTGAGAGAATTGAATTATTTTTAATGTTAGATACTATAATTAAGATATAACTATCACAAAGCACAAAAATTTTGTATTAAAATTTCAAGTTTTAAAGATTTGAATGTAATTGTAACTTAATATAAAAGTTTGAGATTTTTTTTTCACCAATACTTCTTATATTTAGTATTTATGCTAAGAAAATAAAAAATGATAATAATTTTAAAAGAAAATATTTTTTAATTAAAGACCTTTAAATTTAGAAGGATATACTTTACAATATTATTTTTAAAATTAATATTAATATTAGATAAAATAATCAGCATGTTGACTCTTAGGAACAAGTGTAATATTTAGATTAGGATGATATCATATCAAACAAATTAGGAAGTTTAGGTCTCCTTTTGTTTTTCATTTTCTAAACTTAGGAATTTTCATGTAAATTCGAAAGGTCAACTTTAGAAAAGAACTTTACTAACCAGAAAGTAAACTCAATTTGAGAAGTAACCTTAGGATAGTCAAGCCTCGAAAGGTTGTGAGTAGTAACTTCCGGAAGCTTAATCTTTGAGAAGTACAGTCAAGATCCGGAAAGCTGAAGCTCAAGAAGTAGAAGACATGAAGACCGGAAAGCTTAAGACTTGAAGTATTCGAAGAGTTGAAGACCAGAAGGTTGAATGGTTGAAAAGTAGAAGGGTCAACCTTGACCGGAAAATAAAACTAACCAAATAGTTAGTTACTTTTGAAAGGTGAAAATGATTGAAAATCCAAAAGGCCGGTTGCTAAGGTATGATTCGAAAAGTAAACTTCGAGAAGTAAAATGTTTACTTTACGGTCAACTAATCGAAAATTCTTTGACCGAATAGTAGTCAACCTCAAATGTCATATTATGCAAGAAGAATGCTACAAAGGTTTAAAAATTTCTAGTTTTTTTTTTTTTTTTGAATACTATTGGCTTGTAACAATGTAGTATATGTTTTTTTTTAAAAAAAAATCTTAGGTATGCACCTCAATAAAGATTTCCTTAAATGACCAAGACAAAAAAGGTGCAGTACAAAAAGCAAGGCATCAGAGGCAAAAAGAATTGAAGCAACCTAGTTAATATCCATGGGTCATTGCACGTTAGATAATGGGCGATTTGAATTAGTTCCTACTAACGAACACTTTCAAATGAGTTTATAAATATCTCCTTTTAAATTAGAATGAGGTGCTGGTCTTTTGAAACGAAAGAGCAAACTAGATGGACTAGTGAGAGAGTATAAGGTTGAAATTTCAAAATCAAGTTCAAGACTTTGGCGAAGCAAAAAGCATCTCAAGCCAAGCTTACATAGTTGGAGAATTAGAACCTTTTTGTATTCAACCAACTCATCTCTACTTGGATATAGTAGAAAGAGTCAGATCAGAGTAACAAGAAAGTGTATATTGTGACAAATTGATACTTTAGGTTGGCTTTGTGTTTAAGGCTCAAGTACTCCTTAATTGTACTAAATGTGATAGTGCAATCCTCGGAGTTTTAAGAGAAGAGTGAAGTAGGTTGGGTTTAACTGAGACACTATAAAAATATTTTTCTCCTCTCTCTCTTTTATCTTTTAATTTCCAGCATTTATTTTTCAAGCTTAAACCAACGAAATTTAATCCTTAAAAAGATTAAAACATGTTTTACTTAAAAAGATGTAAAAATATTTTTCCGTTTCGTACTTTAATTTGTTAAAATTCTTTAAAGTTATTCTGCGTTCAAGTTTACTTAGCTTGAAAATGAGAGTCCTTATCATTTATTCCCTATAACACATTTTTAATAATCAACACTAAATTATTATTATTATTATTATTATTATTAAAAATTACACTTTTTATTTCTAGGTTATATGATAATTATAAAATGCATCCCTAATTATTGAGTATATACTCACTTTTCGTCCCTAAGTTATTATTGGTGTTGTACTTTTCTTGCATTTACTAACGAAATATTAGGGACGAGATTTGCAACTTTAATATAGTGTAAGGACGAAAAGTGAGCATGAATTACAATGCCAATGACAACTTATGGACGAAAAGTAAATACGAGCAACATTTAAGGACGAATTCTACAATTATCCCATAACTTAAGACGGATTGTAAAACTTTTTCTTATTAATTATTTTAAACTTATGTGATCAACGAGCTCATCGATCAGTCAGACTCTAATATTCATTTGCGTCCAAGAAATTCAAATCACATCAGTCATTTTTCTATTCATGTTCTCAGGAATTTGAACTCCATGAGAAATCACTACACTAAATTTCATTATGAGATAGAATTATTTATAATGGGTTCGTTGGGTGGTGTTTTAACCAGTTGGGTGTTGCACGTTGCTCCCGGCCACCTACTCCCACGTTTACAAATGAAATATTAAATTGCATTGCTAGAAAGAAAGTGGCTCCATACCATATATATAATTCGGATTCTGGGAACTTGTTGCCAGAACGATATAATTCTCCTTCAGATTTATATGCCTTCAAATACTTAATAATATATATAGTTTGTGGGGATAACGCTAGGTCATCATAGATCCCTATCAGACTTTTTCTTTTTTTACTTGACTCTTGAATTATATACTTTAAAAGTGTAGATTCAATTTCTCAATTATTATATATAGTATTAACTATATATAGTCTGATCTATACTATCTATTATTCGATCTACTTAACATTTTGTGTTTAATAATTTTTGTTAATATTCTATTAAATTTTAATTTTATTAAACAAAGAAAAACTTAAATAGCAAGGGATAAACGTAGAAATTCGATTTCATACTTTTCTCTTTGTATGGGACAAACATTCTCCATTATTTCAATAAATAAAAAAAATCTCATATGATAAGACTGTTTCACGAATTTTTATTCGTGCAATGAATTAAAATTTTATAAGTATTATACGTTCTCTCATAAGTATACTTCCTCTGTCCCATTTTATTTGTCTTGTTTAGTATCCACGGGTCAAACCAACTCTTTCTTTATTGCCTATTTTTTTTAGTTTTTAATTATTTTTAAATTTGATTTTTTTGTGTGTATAATAGTACTTTTAATGTATTTTCTAAATATATAAGTTTTATATACTAATTCTAAACTTAATATTATGAAAAATTGAATTGAAAATAACTTCAGTCAAATCTCGTTACTTGAAACAAATAAACAAAATGAGATGGAGGGAGTATATATATTTTTCACATAAATAACTCTTCAACGTAACCCCTGATATTACATTTTGATCATTTAAAATTATTACATTTTTTTCATAAGTATTACACTTTCCCTTAGTAACAATCAATCAGAGTATACTTTATTAGTATTACACTTTTTTCTCATCATAAGTGGCACTTCAAACCCTAAATATTATATTTTGATTTAAAAGTATTAATTTTTTTATAAAAAAATTACATTTTCCCTTATAAGTAACAAACAATTTATCTTTAATTTGGAGTATTACATTTTTCAACATAAGTATTACATTTCAATCTTGATCTGACCCGTCTCATAAAAGATTCACCCTTAATAAATTTTTTTTGGGGGACAAATTTCAAGTTCCAACTCGTTGTGGTTATTAAAAAAAAAAAAGAGTTCTATATATATAAAAGTTCAAAATTTTTAAAATAGATTTACAAAAACCCTACGAACGTTTATCTCATATAAGGAGTAGAGATGAAATCAAATTTTCATGTTTATCCCTACCATTTAATCATTTTCAATATATTTTTCATCCAAATTTAACTGAATATTAATGAAATTAACTAAAATCGCCATTCAATAATAACTGAGGAACTAAATATAAACAATACAATAATTAAGAAACTGAGTCTATACTAGAAATATAATTTAGAGATCAAAATATATATATCATTTTTAAAATATAATAATTCTCTAAAGAGTCAATTCTACTTTTAATCTTCAACTATTGTAGCATTTTCATATTTAGTTCTACTTTTTAAATTTTGTCATTATATATTTGATTTCCATTTTCTTGCCCCAACTAGTCATTAGTATATGTATTAATGTCGAGATAACAAAAGTCAAAGTGCTATTATAAATAATATCTAGATATATAACTTATGTGCAAGAGATTCTAGTATTATGTAGAAAAAGAAAGCAATTCTCTAACAAATCATAACTTGTTTTACCATCAATCCAGACAATCCAGTTGTACTTAACATGAAGCTAAGACACATGGTTTACTAAAGTGCAATAATAATTAAAGTTGCAAAAATACACAATGATAAATCTAATAATCAAAGAGCTCTTTTTTATATTTATTTATTTATTATTATTATTTTTAATAACGTTATAGATCTAGATCATTTGTATAGAAGTCTAAAGAGATTTGAAGGATGAAATTACATGTTGTTAGTCCTCTTTATTAATGATAGAATAATAGAAATCTAGGGGTTGTGTTTGGTTTGCACAAGTAAATCAGAATCGGAATGGAAATAAAATACTTGAAAATGATAATAGGTAAGTATTTTGCATGTTTGGTAGTAGGATAGAATTGGAATGATAACATGATGTTTGGTTATGTATGACCTTATAATGAAAATAAAGGTTTTAAAAATACAAAATAAAAATTAAAGTAATTGATCATAATATAATGACATCCAAAGCACCAATAGGAACAAAAAAAAAAAATCAAAACAAAAATCTTAAAGCACTAACTCAAACTTAAAAATCATATATATTACCAATGAGGTGAAATGATACTCGTTTTTAATTAGGGAATGATATTTTTAATTAAAGGAGTAATCAAATCTCATATAGTTGTATTTTAAAAAGTTATCAACTAAACATTAACTATAGTTTTGATTCCCACTTCTAATATGTAAATTCATAAACCAAACACATCCTAAATAGATGATTGATCGTTGCATGAAAATGATCAAGGTTGAACTAAAATTAAAAAACAATATAACTCTTCTTTAAAAAAAATATAACCAAATATGACAATTGTTTTATCATCTCGATGTTGCAATGATTGTTTTATCATCTCGATCAATTAAGCTTGACGCCCATAATCTCAACAACAACATTCCAAAATAATTAAATACATAAAATTGCTATGAATAAGAGTTGAACTTTTTTCTCAAAAAAAAAAAAAGTTGAACTTTTAATTTTAATGTCAAATGGTTCATGTTAAGTTGTTAACAACTAATATTATAGATTAAATGGGCATATTAATGTATCATTTGGGGAGCAACTTGAAAGTAGAAACGGTGGCATGCAAGCAAGATAAGTTTTTACTTTTAACGAAATGAATATTATTTAGGGAAAAGGAAATATATTATTAATTTCAGAGGTTATTAATAAATATGCATATTGAATATGTCCCCAAACCCCATACCCGAAATGGGCAAACTGCTGGCATGATTAATGCATGTGTCAAGCTCACGCAAGCTCCACAACTTGAAAATAATTAATTGGATCAGCTAACTTCCATAAATTCTTCATTGAATTGTTTTACCATTCATGAAAATTTTTAAAAATTTTAATTCCTCAAAACCAATAATTCTTAAAGCCATATTGATAAGGGACATTTTTCTTGAATTTATGCCTTTTTTTTATTTATTAATGTTTTGAACGATATGTTGTTAATGAGTTTTGGACTAGATTACATTCTTAATTTCTTAAGCTTATTTTTGACTTGTAGCTGCAGGTAATAATAAGGAGGCAATCAATAATAAATGAAGATGGAAATGTGACATTTGGTGAGACAGATACAACGTAACATGAAATGCTAAAATAGCACAATTCAAGAGCTTACAAGTAGTTACTGTCAAGTTCACATCATGATGATGATCGTGGAGGACACAGACATTGTTCTAAACATGGTTGCATGCCAAGGGTCACAAGCATGACCATTAGCATGACGACGAGAACCAAAGAATGAAGCTCATGCTTCGCGATTGAGATCACGTCATGATGGTCATATTGACAGGCATAAACACTTTCTAAAGTTGAGCATCATGCTAATGGTCATGGACCGCATATATGACCGTCAATGTGATGAAGGGGATCCGCGAGTTAATTGAGGCTAGGCATCACGATTAACATCTTGATCATGACCTCAATATGAGAACCTGGAGAGACGTTATGAGGTGGAGTCGAATGTGATGACCATCGTGAGGATTGAAGTGCAAAGTCCTCTCGTATCAAGCATCATGAGTGGCCTCACAACTGACCACAATTGTGATGGCCTAGACAATATTTTTTCTTGTTTAATTTGGTTTATTGTAGTAAGATTTGTAGTGGTGCTATATATATGTAGCTCTAATTAATTAGGATTGATTTGTTATGAGAATGAGATTCATTGCTAATGGGTAGGGTATAGGTACTATGATAATAGTATTGACTTCTTTGTTGTCTATTTCTTAATCTTGCTAAGTGTTTCCATCATCCTAATCCTTAGACATCTTTGTCAGACTCTAGACAAAGCAAACTTGGTCCAAATATCTATTTTTCACAATTTGATTGTTACTTAATTGTTCATTTTCTACCGCTTTCATCCTTTTCAATTCACTCCCTAGAGAACGATAATTATTACATTTATCACACTAAAATATACACTTCACATATAATTATAAGCTTTAAATTTTGTGAATGTTAGTTGGTGCAAAATTATTGTTCATTTGACAAAATAAGAGATATGTTAATCTGCTTATCACTTACACTCCTTTCTGAAACGACAATTACATTGACAATAAAATCTACACTTCACATATATATATATATGATTATAATTAAGCCTTGAATTTTGTGAACATTGGTGGTGCAAATTTATTGTTAGTTGATTTATACATATAAGAGATAAGTAAACTTGCAAAATGTCAAAATTAATGATGATGGCATATAATATATAGAAACTTTTGAAAGGTAGCATTTTGAAAGTGTTTTATACAAAAATTTATAAAAATTTGCTCAACAGCTCCTATTCTTTTATGGGGGACCTGGAAGAATTTCCCCCCAATTTTCTATGTCCTTATGCATGCATACACAACTTAAAACTACCATATAATCATATATGTTATATGTACCATTTTCACCATGTTTTGGACCTCACGTACCTTGGAATGTACCGCACGCACGCATGCATGTACTCTAAGCAATGAAGCTTTCGTCAAGAAAAATAAACGAATTCTGCATAAGAAGACCATGAGAATAAAAGAGGGTATGTAATAGTACTTTTAATGTAGTTTCTAATTAAATATATAAATTTATATACTACTTTCTCCGTCCCTAATTGCTTACCGCATTTGCTTTTTGTATGGTTTTTAATACAACAAAACAAATGTTACTAAGAAGTAACATTTCAATTTTACCCTTCAAAAGTAGTGTCATTTGTACAAAGTACAACTGTACTTAACCTCATCAATTGTTTAGAAATTTGAAAAAATCAAAAGGGTAAATTGAAAAATATAAATGATAGTTATATTCAATTTTGGAAGGATGACACTATTTTGGGACAAATTAAAAGGAAAGTAAGATATGTAAAATGGAACGGAGTGAGTAATACTAAACTTAATATTCCCCTCCACCCTCCTTCGTCTCCGATTGGAGAAAAAGATTTATCTTCGTCTCCAATTGGAGATGAAGGGAGATGGAGGAGGGTGGAGGGGATGGGGTGGCCTCCAGCCACCCCGGCCTTTTTTTTGTTTTAAATTTTATTTTTAAATTATATTATTAAAAATTATTTAAAAATGTCAACTCGTTATCCACGTAAGCAGGTTACCAGATGAAATGGATAGTAAGTTGCTATCAGGTAAAATTGCATGCATTTGGAGTGTTCAATGACCTAATTGCACTTTTTTTTGGTTCAGTAGCCTAATTACATTTTCATGTTACTTTCAGTGGCCGATTTGCACCTTATTCCAACTTAATATTATGAGAAAATTGAATTAAAAATAATTTCAGTCAAACATAATTAGGCAAATAGATACAAAATGGGACTGAAAGAGGAATATGTTTTTGCTTACTTTTCCCTTTCCTCATGCGTCCACAATGTAATGTCATAATCGGAAAAAGTTCTACTACATATACTTCTAAATTTTACTCTGATTGCCTTCAAACAAAAATTTTATACTCTAGTCTCTTACTTTTATTCTATGATGTGACCGACACTAATAAGCTATTTTCATCACTTGAGTCCCAAGAGAAATTTCTACATTAAGAATTTGAAAGTTATTTGAAAATAAAACTTGGAGTCCAGAGTAATTTCATATCAGAAATTGTGTCAAAGTTTAGAACTTAGAAGTCATGCAATGGAGGCCGAGGCCGTGGCCGGGGCCGGGCCCCGTGGGAATGACTTTCTTGCAATTCAATAATGTGGTAAGGCCTCAAAAGTCAAAACTCCTCCATCCAACAAAGCTAGCCCCGATGGACAATTGGTATACCGTGTAAACACAAAAAAAATTAGCTTGACAGAAATTGAAGCAGGCCAGGGATATGATGATGAAAATTGTCGACAGTAACAGGGATTGTGTAGAGGAAATTAGTTATGAAGCAGAAAATTCTCAATTTGAAAGCTTCCCAAGGAAAGGTTCAGCAGCAGAAGAAGACACTATTGTGGGTGTTGATGATGATATACTGGAGATCAAAGGCCGGCTGTGTGGCTCCCCCACATCTAAACTCGAAATTTTGGCGCTTGTGGGGATGGGAGGCATTGGCAAAACGGCTCTCGCTAGGAAAGTGTACGAAGATCCATTAGTTATGCACCACTTCTACCTGCGAGCCTGGATAACTGTGTCAAGACAGCATCGGGTTGGAGAAATGCTTCTTGGTCTTCTGCGTTGCATGTGCCCATCCAGCAATGAAATCTACAAGACAAGTGAGCATCAGCTGGCGGAAGAATTGCGCAGAAGGCTAATAGGTCACAAGTATCTTATTGTCATGGATGACGTGTGGACTAGTGAGGCCTGGGATGATGTTAAAAGATGTTTCCCAGATGACAGGAATGGGAGTCGGATTATATTGACAAGCCGGGTTATGGCAGTGGGTGTTCATGCTCAGCCAGGCAGTGCTCTACACTGCCTGAGGCCTCTGGATTTGCATCAGAGCTGGGAGCTGATATGCCAGAAGGTGTTTGGAAAGACACCCTGCCCCTCAGAGTTGGTGGAGATTGGGAAGAAAATTGCAGAGAGATGTGGAGGTCTACCTCTAGCAATCGTCGTGGTTGCTGGTTCTCTTGCTAAGGTAAGTAAGACAAGAACCTCTTGGTCCAATTTTGCCAAAATGGTTGGTTCAGCTGCAAATGAACAAGAGAAACAGAAATGCTTAGATATACTTGCTTTGAGTTATCATTACTTGCCGTGCCATTTGAAGCCTTGCTTCCTCTATATGGGAGCTTTTCCAGAAGATTATGAGATTCCTGCTTGGACACTAATCAGGCTATGGATAGCTGAGGGGTTTTTGCCCCCCGAAACAAAGCTGAAGAGCCCGGAGGAAGTGGCAGAACACTGTTTGGAGGATCTTGTCAGTAGAAGCCTTGTTATGGTAGCAAAGAGGAGATCCGACGGTGGAGTTAAGACGTGTGTCATTCATGATCTTCTGCGCGAATTGAGTTTGCAAGAAGGCGAAAAGGAGAACTTTATGCATGTTAAGAAAGAGCATGCCAACATATATAGTGCAGATGCTTATAACGAGCAACGTTTCAGTTTCCCTTCTGGTGTAGAAATCATTGACACAAAAACTGACATTATTTGCCTTAACCATTCTGCTCCCCTCACCCGTTCTTTTCTCTGTTTTGCTAAAATTAGCACACCCCCATCAGAGACTATTTTCCATGTTTCAGCTTTCAGATTGCTGAGGGTATTGCATTTAGTAGGACACACATTTATTCATTTCCCAGTAGAGATAACGCAGCTGGTTCATTTGAAGTATCTAGCACTCCGGTTTTACCATCCTGATTTCCCCGTTTCGGTGTCCAAACTTGTGAATCTACAAACCTTAGTGATTGAAACATCAGAAGTCTTGAACTTGCCAAGAGAAGTGTGGGAAATGGAACAGTTGAGGCATCTACATTTTAGGAATAGCAGTTTCTGGCCTAATCCTAGTCCTATAACCAGCAGTGTTGGCTCAAGGAGTAGCAACCTTTTGTGGAATCTACAGACACTTTCCTTGATAGGCTTCAACAGCTGTACAACAGAAGTTTTGTTTAGTATCTCCAATCTGACGAAACTGGGCATTGCAGGACGGTGGCCAGAAGTGGAAAACGGGGAATTACAAGAGCGATGGACTACACAGCAGCAGTTACACAATCGCCTCAATGATCTCGTCTACTTGAAACTACTAGAAACACTAAAGTTGTATAGAGTCTTGGAACAGCATATTCCACCGTGGGATGTTTTCCCACGAAACCTTAAAAAGCTGAGCATTACAATGTGCTATTTGTCGCCCAAATCTGTGACCACATTCTCTATGTTACCCAACCTGGAGATTCTGAAACTGAAAGATGTGAATTTCAAAAGATATGCTTTCGAACTGAGTGAACAAGTGTTCAAAACGCTGAAGTTTCTGCTGATTCAGTCTTCCACCCTTAAACTCTGGGAAGTAGCTAACAGTTATCATTTCCCAAAACTTGAACGCCTAGTTCTGAAACATTGCTTTAGCCTGAAGGAGATTCCTAATGAGATTGGGGATATCCCAACACTTGAGTTCATTGAGTTGCACCATTCTCCTGCAGTTGAACGCTGCGCAAGAAAGATTGAAGATGAGCAGAGGGATTTGGGAAATGACAGCTTCAAAGTTTATATCAACCGTAGTAGTGTTATCTCCTAGCTACAATAATGCTATTAAATTTAGTCATTCTGCAATTTTTTCATGGTTGCAACCTGAAACAGTTTACTTCACATAAAACATACATTTTCTTATTAACTTGTGAGCCAAACAAGGCTCTTAACAGGCCAATATTCATCTGAGACATTCTAGTATTGTTCTTCTGTCTGTTATCCATGATTCTTTTTGTGATCTCTGCAGTTTTACTGCAATGTTCACCAGGTTAGTAATGCTAATGATGCTTCAACTATGATTTAGGCATAAACACAATATTAAATCTTGAAGATTGAACACAGATTTCACATTACTTTCCAAGGGGTTGTTTGCATTAAGAATTGGACTTATATCTGTTATCAGATTCATAGATAGAACTAAGATGGGCGAAGGACGGTAAAGAGATTTACCGATCAAATCTAGTACCAACGTCTCGAAAATGTAATAACGATCTATAACAAAAATAAAGTTGAGTATTCAATTTTAATTATAACTTTTGACGTAGTGGCTATTTCACAAATGTAAGATCTTATTACTTAATAATACGGAGTATTATCTTTTCAAAAATAATAATAATAATAATACGGAGTATATTATAGATAAACTCATAAAAGCAAACAAAATAAGAGAAAATAAAGATGAAGTGAGGGCTGAAAACACTAATTCAAATAGATTGATCGATCAGTGTTGATCCGCGATATTCCGTCTTCCCTCACCGGAATGCTTATGCGCCGATCGCCTCGCAACGCCAACGGAGCTCCTTTTCGTTTCAACCCTACTCAGGTTATTCCATCGCCTCCTATGTGTGTATATGTATATATATTAACAGATATACATTTTTAATTTCTCTCTCAACTAAATAAGCACATTGGGGATTCTCTGTCAATTCAGTTGCTCACTAAACCAAATATGAACTTTTGGGCACTTTAGATGAGGCATTTTCTAGTGAATCCGAGAAGTAGGGGTTGATTAGCTAAAGCAATGTTCTATAGTTTTTTCTATTATTGCAGGCTGCTAAAGTGAATTGGAAAGCAGCTTCCAAGTTTTGACAAAAGAGTTTAATTTACTGAAATACATGATAATATAGTTTTCAAACTTGCCTATCTTTGAAGAATTCTTTCGGTCCTCCTTAATGGAGACGAAGGAAACCTAGATCATGCTCTCCTTAGTCTTCAAATTTGGAGATGCAGGCTGCAAGCAAGTCTGCAACCATGAAAATATTGCAGAACAACTGCATCTTAACACTTATTTTCATAGCATTATTCTAGGAGGTAACACTACGGTTGATATAAACTTTGAAGCTATCATTTCCCAATTCCCTCTGCTCATCTTCAATCCTTCTTGCGCACTGTTCAACTGCAGGAGAATGGTGCAACTCCATGAACTCAAGTGTTGGGATATCCCCAATCTCATTAGGAATCTCCTTCAAGCTGAAGCAATGCTTCAGAACTAGGCGTTCGAGTTTTGGGAAATGATAACTGTTAGCTACTTCCCAGAGCTTAAGGGTGGAAGACTGAATCAGCAGAAACTTCAGCGTTTTGAACACTTGTTCACTCAGTTCGAAAACATATCTTTCGAAATTCACATCTTTCAGTTTCAGAATCTCCAGGTTGGGTAACTTAGAGAAAGTGGTCACAGATTTGGGCACCAAAAAGCACATTGTGATGCTCAGTTTTTTAAGGTTTGGTGGGAAAGCATCCGAGCATGGGAAATTCTTTACCAAGATTGAGCAAAACTTTAGCGTTTCTAGTCGTTTCAAGTAGAGAAGATTGGTGAGGCAACCATTCAACTGCTGGGGTCTAATCCAGTGCTCTAGATATAACTCCCATTTTGTTTCTCCCACTCCAGTACAAAATCCAGATCCAGTAATGCCCAATTTTTTAAGATTGGAGATACTAATGAAAACTTCTCTTGTACAACTGTTGAGGTCTATAAAGCAAAGTGTTTGCAGATTCGACAAAGCCTTGGTACTTGTCATAGGATGACTAGGCCAGAAACTGGTGTTCTTAAGATGCAGATGCCTCAACTGTTCCATTTCCCACATTTCTGTTGGCAAGATCAGAACTCCTGATGTTTCAAGGACTAAGGTTTGTAGATTCACAAGTTTGGACAGTGAAAGAGGAAATTCGGGTCGATAGCTAAGGGCCAGATACTTCAAATGAATCAGCTGTGTTATCTCTACTGGGAAATGAATAAATGTGTGTCCAACTAAATGCAATACTCTCAACAATCTGAAGGCTGAAGTAAGGAAAATAGTCTCTGATTGAGTAGGCATGCCAATTGTACCAAAAGAGAGAAAAGAAGAGGTGACAGGAGTAGACTGGTAAATATTGGGAAATGAACAAATGTCTTTCCAACTAGTGTCAATCTTTGAGCTAATAATATCCACACCAGAAGTGAAGCTAAGACGTTGCTCATTATAGGCATATGCACTATAAATGGTGGAGTGCTCTTTCTTAACATACATAAAGTTCTCCTTTTCGCCTTCTTGCAAACTCAGTTCGCGCAGAAGATCATGAATGACACACGTCTTAACTCCACCGTCGGATCTCCTCTTTGCAACCATAACAAGGCTTCTACTGACAAGATCCTCCAAACAGTGTTCTGCCACTTCCTCCGGGCTCTTCAGCTTTGTTTCGGGGGGCAAAAACCCCTCAGCAATCCATAGCCTGATTAGTGTCCAAGCAGGAATCTCATAATCTTCTGGAAAAGCTCCCATATAGAGGAAGCAAGGCTTCAAATGGCAAGGCAAGTAATGATAACTCAAAGCAAGTATATCTAAGCATTTCTGTTTATCTTGTTCATTTGCAGCTGAACCAACCATTTTGGCAAAATTGGACCAAGAGGTTCTTGTCTTACTCACCTTAGCAAGAGAACCAGCAACCACGACGATTGCTAGAGGTAGACCTCCACATCTCTCTGCAATTTTTTTCCCAATCTCCTCCAATCCTGAGGGGCAGGCTGTCTTTCCAAACACCTTCTGGCTTATCAGCTCCCAGCTCTGATGCAAATCCAGAGGCCTCAAGCAGTGTGGAGGACTGGCTGGCTGAGCATGAACACCCACTGCCATAACCCGGCTCGTCAGTATAATCCGGCTCCCATTCCTGTCATCTGGGAAACACCTTTTGACATCATCCCAGGCCTCACTACTCCACACGTCATCCATGACAATAAGATACTTGTGACCTATCAGCCTTCGGCGCAATTCTTCCGCCAGCTGTTGCTCACTTTTCTTGTAGATTTCGTCGCTGGATGGGCACACGCAACGCAGAAGACCAAGAAGCATTTCTCCAACTCGATGCTGTCTTGATACAGTTATCCAGGCTCGCAGGTAGAAGTGGTGCATAACTAATGGATCTTCGTACACTTTCCTAGCGAGAGCCGTTTTGCCAATGCCTCCCATCCCCACTAGCGCCACAACTTGGAGTTTAGATGAGGGGGAGCCACACAGCCGGGCTTTGATCTCCAGTATATCATCATCAACACCCACAATAGTGTTTTCTTCTACTGCTAAAGCTTTCCGTGGGAAACTTTCAAATTGAGAACTTTCTGCTTCACAACTAATTTCCATCATCATATATATATATCCCTGATGCTTCAATTTTGTGAAGCTAATATGTTTGTGTTTACAGAGTGTAGCTTGCAGATTGTCCGTCGGTCTAGCTTGTTATGGAATTGCTAAAAAGTCATTCCCACGGCCCACACGGCATGACTTCTGAACTTTTGATTAAGCCATCGCCATCAACGTAACCCAGTGTCAGTTCTCGTATTTAAGTTTCTAACATGATTGCATTTGTAGATGTTGTAAATATTTATTTTATGGTCTTATCCCACTATCCAGTGTTGGTTATGTACATTTATTATTTGATGTATAATTACTTATGGTTATCAATGAAAGGGGTTCTATATTTTTCTTCTAGTTTTCCTTTTCTTTATTTTCTTTTTCATTTTTTCCTTGGCGTATAATCCTTGCAATCACAGTGTTACTATCTTGAAGGTCCGAGCTAAAGTAAGTCAAACTTGCAACAGGTTAGTAGCATGAATCACCGTCATATTTTTCGGTGAGCAGGTATTCTCGGTTGCTTTTCAATATATTTTATTTTCCCAGAAAATTATGAAATTGCATATGTACGTGAATTATTTGTATATATGCATGCAAAGTTTTGAATATGAATTTTCAATCTTTGTTTCTGTGTAATAAACATATGTTTCGCAACTTTGCACTACTACAAAAAAGAGCAAATAAATATGATTTTAGACTATCTTTTTCAAAGAAAGGTACTGTACTAAAAAAAATTAGCGGTGGTATAATCGTAAATATATTAACAAGAAAATGGGTTCTAAGTTTTCTTCTAGTTTCTCTCTTTTTTATTTTCTCTGTGTTCTTTTGCTTGGTGTATAATCCTTGCAACTTGCAAGCACAACATTACTATCCCGAAGGTTCGAGACTCCAAGTTAAAGTAGGCCGAACTTACAATAGTAGAATCCTTTTTTTTTTTTTTTTTTTTTTTTTTCTTTTCCTATTTTTGCACTTCAAAGTTGAGGCAAATTAAACTACCTTTCAAATTGATTGAAAGGCAAAGTGAACCACTTGAATAGATCAATAGTGATTTACTGATTTATGTGATTTTAAATTGAATCAAATGAGTGGAATATTAGTAAATGCATACTTTATTATATTACCTTAATCAATGATAGCACACGTTATCACTATGTGTATTGTTTAATTCGACTCCCATAGCACACAGTTGTAAATACTTTATTATCTTAGTGTTTGGGAAAATTTTATAATGGTTCTAGAAATTTGTTTCCACTCCTACGCTGTCAATTCTCTCCCAAAAATCTCTGCCCAAGCATTCCAAAAACTTGTGTGTTAATCATGTTGTTATAGTTCGCTGAAGGTATTATTGTTTGAGTGTTAAAACTATATATAGTACCGTAATCCATTTTATCCTAGAAATTAAACTGATGCTACAATACTCCAATCTAGTACCGCCGAGTATTGAATTGATTTTAAAGAAAGTGTACTGTTTTTAATTTACACGACTTGAATTTTCATTAATTTCCTATTTTGTCATTGCGATTATTTTCACATAAATTACAAATTCTGTTATTTTTATTGTTTTTTTTTAATTGAAAAATCGATTTATTCGTCTACGTGAATCTAAAAAAAAAAATATTAACAGTGAGCTTTATGTAAGGCAAAGTTTCGCCAACTCCAAAGCAGCAACGTAACCGTTAACCAGTCAAAAAACTGAGGAGCAAGGGATTCCATTGCATCAGCCAAGCATTCATGCATTGCATGGGTGTCAATTATTTATAATAATAAATATAATGTTTTTCCAGACTTTACCGCTACACTCTACACACCCTATCTAAATTCAGGGAAGCACAGATCAGATCAGAGCTAAATTGTGACATGGCATGGGATGGGGTTTGCATGCCAATATAAAAATTTTATACGTAGAGGGCAATTATTGGAATAATCATAATAAATAGGAAAAAAAAAATTGCCCTGGGGCCTGGGATTGAGTGACACATTTGCATCTACAACAATCATATGCCCATTTATTCAAAGGGAGACAGACGTGTGAATTTCATAGAAAAAGACTAACAGCACCTTTGGTTCACGAAATGAATTTTAAGGTAATAAGAATGTTATTTCATAAAGAATGGAATAGACAAAGAATAGAATATGAATTATATTCTATTGTTTAGTTCACGGAAGAAATAGACTTTAAGAATTATATTACAACGTTTGGTTGATTAAGGAATAGAAATGAAATATGTTTTAAAAGACATTACTCTTATAAAATATGTAGTAGTAGTAGTAGTAATAATAATAATAATAATAATAATAAGTTATTATTAATATAAATATTAATATTATTTAAATATAATAATATTAATAACAATAATAAGAAAAAATAATAATAATAATAATACAAAACAAAATTATATATAAAATAATTTTTTTTAAAATACAAATTAGAGTTTTTATCCCACATCGGTAATTTATGAAGATGAGCTCTTTTGAAATTAAGAGTAGGATGAGAAAGCCTTAAAGAGCCAAAAGCTCATTCATTTAAGGAGTCTTAATTGCACACTCTTAGTTACAAACTTTTTTTTTTAATAATATAGAAGCATTTTGAGAAAAGAAAGATCTTTCCCCAAAACTCCATGAGGTAAAACTGAAAATAACAACATTAGGCTATTCTTGAGCGCTTATGAATAGCCTAATATATACCTAGAAGGGCCTATTAACACTGTTCTTAAGGAAATAGGTCATTTCCAGGAACATTGTTTCTGAGAAAGCCTATTCTGCGAACCAAATATACCATAAACGAATTGATCTTCCCGCAGGGGCTCAGATTTGAAATCAAATCTCACCAATGACCGTGTGAGAATAACCTAAATAAAAATCTAATCTTTGTGTTGTACGTATAAAAAAGTGAAAATTTAATCTTTTGCGTTAAAAATGTTTAACTCGCATTACTATGATTTACATCCTCTTTGTGTTATACGTGTTTAACTCGCGTTACTATGATTTACATCCTCTTTGTGTTATACGTGAATTACTATGATTTACACTTTTTGGATGGGAGACCAGATTCATCTTTTTGGGAAGGGTGAATAAATGAATTGGTTGATCTATCTAGCCTTAAATAAAGAATGAATTGGTTGAAATTTAAAAAAAAATAAAAATTATTGTCGTCTAAAATGGTAAAATAGATAAAATTGTACGTAATCTATGTTGCAATAACCCATATATTAGTGTTTCGGATTGTAGCAATATCCTACTTATTTATTTTAGTATTTTGGATAATGTTGGTGATGGGAGGGCATTGTGGTCTTGCATCGAGAATTTTTACTATTTTGACAGTTGAAACTCGAATGTGCACGGTAATATATAAAATGCGCATAGCCCAAATTGCACATCCCATCGCATCCAGAGCTCGGGACCAAATATAAAAACAACAAAACTCACCGTACGTTATAAAATCAACAACAAAATACACGCAGCAGAACAACACACAAAGTAAGCAAACCACAACAAAAGTAGTTCACCAGCCCATTTGTTGCCAGTATAAGCAAACTCCTAATTAACACTACACACCAACCATAAATACAACAAACTAAGCTTGTACGTTTTGCAATCTGAAAATGACGTAATTAATTAAACCCTGGTGCCGGTAACGCCGGTGGTTCCCTTCTCAGCCGTGGGCCCGCCCATGCCCATGCCGTAGTCGTTATCCCGGTAGCCCGGCCCGTAGCGACTGCTGAACCAGCCCGCATGGAGCATCAGCACATACAGCAACTGTGTGAACGCCAGGATGATGACAAACGCCTCCAGCACTCTCAGCCGCCACCCCCTCCACCCTCCCACGTTAATCTCCTTGCACGCCAACCTACAAATCCCATTAACCATAATACAACATATTCATAGATAATCGAAAACAGTACGATAATATAATTCTAGTTAGCTAGCTAGCTTTTGTGTGTGTACCCGAAAGCTAAGGCGGTTACAGCCCAGGCAACTATCGCCGAGGATCCAGCGGCCGCCAGGCTGTCGTTCCTCCACACTCTCAGGTGGTTCCCGCCACAGAATTTCGATACAATCCCCAGTACTGCTGCCAGTATCGAAAACGCCAGGAAAAACATAGTAGCTCCATTTCCTCCAAAACCTGCAATTTTTTATACATTTAACTAGATTTCTCAGTTTACATTAGACTAAAAACCGATTGAAAAATATGATTATTAAAAATCAAAAGTTACCTAAAATTATAACCAATTAAACCAGTTGAAATTAGAAAAATAACAAAAAAAAATTAGACAAAAATATCTTTACTAAAAATAAGAAAAATCTTAAAAGCATCCAAAACATAATAATTTGGGATGTTAAATGATAAAAATGATATTCTGAAATTAAATTTAAAATTGTCAAAAAAACAAGGGACCTCTAGTGAACAAAAAGTGACAAGAAACTGAGTTAAAAGACAGCAACAAACTTACTAGGATGATGGGTTTGGCCATTGATGAACTTATTGAGACACCAACTAGAAAACCCCAACACAATTAAGTACATTATCAAGTTGAGAAACAACAATGGAGCAGCCAAGGTTCTTGCCACCGTCCTAGCCATCCTTAATTTCCTCGATACAATACAATACAATCTTCTCTTTTGGTTCTTTACAAAATGTATTTAGCCAGCTAGCTTTTGGAAGAGAAATGGTGCGAGATAGGAGAGTATATAAGGGAGCAAAAAGGCCATGCAGGCTAGTGCACGTGTCACGCTTACTGGCTTTAATGAAACAGGTGGAGGGACACGTGTCGGGCGCTCCCTCTCGTGCCTCCTGCTTTCTTCCACACAATACAACTAAGATTTGCTGCTTTGGATTCTCAAAATAAAGTATATTATCCGACCCGAAATTCAGAACCAACCCAGTTTTGTGTCACGCGCCGTTACGTTGTGGATTGATCGGATGAAGTTTCTGCTTTCTGTTTGTGTTCAATTCGATCCTTAAATTCCTCTGACGGTGTAGGACTCTGCTAGAACCCTACTGCTAGAACTTGCCAATAAATCATCACAAATGTTTATTATAACATTAAATAGGTTTGAAAATTATTAATTTTAAACATAAAATGTTATTTATATGTAGTTTAATGTGATTTATACAAAGTGTATTATTTTTCTTAAAAAGTTGAATCTCCAGTCCCAAAGGGTCTCACGTCTGAACAGCATTTGGGAGGACGTTAATTATAGTAACTCAACTGAACACAAATGTTAGATGTCTAGATCTTTGCTTACGGAATTCCACCACTTGTTACAAATTGTATTGTTGATGCACGTCAAAAAGTGTAAAACTATATTAAAAAAAAATTGTGTGCATCTAGCATTATCCAATTAATTAAATTTTGTAATTTATATTAGTTTGTAATGTGAATTTAGTGAAGGATTAGATATGCAACTATATTAATAATTGAAGGACTATGTTTACAAATTTTTTTAAATAGTAACTAAAGATTTCCATCAACAATTGAAGGACTAGATTTACAACAATTGAAGGATCAGATAAACATTATATTTGTAATTGAAAAATAATTGAGGTACCAAAAGCACATGCATGATTTTCTTTTAAGTAAATTATTAAAAATTTTAATGAAATGGTGCGATGTGGTTCACTGCTGATGTATAGTATATATAAACCGACAATACATCAAAAAGTTATATATTATTCAATTTTATCTTAATCAACAATTAATAAATTTGTACATTTTTGCGTCATGATTTGCAACTTAACAAATAACAAGTTAGAGGAGTATGGTGCACACATAAAGTACATTATTCTAACTCATAAAATATATTATTTTATTTTAAAAATTTCATTTTTCTAACACATAAAGTACATTATACATTATTGTAACTCATAAAATAAATTACTCTAACACATAAAGTACATGCATTATTCTAACTCATGAAATACTATACATTATTTTACACCCCAAAAATTTTACTATTCTAACACATAAAGTACATTATTTTAACACGTAAAATACATTATTCTAACTCACAAAATACATCATCTTAACTCAAAATGTTCATTATTTTAACACACGTAGAACAAGATTTTTTTTTTACATTAAAACGACGTCATTTTGCACCGTTGTCCACCGAAGTATACTTTGCCAAGATGACTGTGTTTTCTCAGTAATTAATTAACCTTCTAAAACATATAGTTTTAATTTTAAAAAGTGTGTTAACAATTGCTACTTACTATCCACTATTTATTATTATTTTTTAAAAAAACCTTTTTTTAAATTGTTATTAATCATTATAATGAAATTGACACAAAGTCCAACCTGGACCCAATAATGATTAGCCCAATTTGGAAGAAAAATGTTGGGCATGCAACTTATAATGTGATCATAGTAATTACCCTCTACAAAACAGTTTCGTTGGTTCTGTGAAATGGATCCTCCCAGGTTGTTTGGATAGTTGATCTTGTTGTTGAGGGCAAATTATGGTCCACACAGTTGTGTGGACCATAATAAAATGTACATTTTAATGTACTAAATGTACATTATTTTTGTACTGAATGTACATTATTTTTATACTATAAAAATAATGTACATTCAGTACACAAATAATGTACATCCTTTGAATATAATGTACATTATTTTTATACTGAATGTACATTATTTTTATATTAAATGTGCATTATTTGATAGTATGGTCCACACAGCTGTGTGGACCATGATGATTGGTTGTTGAGAAGGCAGGCCCAAGAAAGGAAAATTGTTATTCTATATTTCCTGCTTTATATGAATTGAAGTAGGTGCTTTTTATGAGCTCCAATCAATACGTGGATCATAGTTCTTTTTTTTTTTTTTTATCGGGTCTTTAACATGGGATTAATTATAATGTCAAATTGAAGCATGTGTTCTATCTCAAATAAAGGCCTAAATTGATAGTTAAATTATATATATATATATTATATGTTAAACAACCTGAAGCAGAAGGATTTGCCTGGGGTCTATCTTCATTATGTTGATTATAAAGTTAAGGCTTCAGTGCTCCGATCGGTCAAGGAACTTTTTTTTTTTTTTTTTTTTTTCTGATCGAACAGCTAAGCCACGGTAGAACTTTACTTTCTGTTAATGATTTACTTGTAGGTCCTGTAACATTTTTCCTTATAACTTTATTTAGGATTATATATATTAAAGTCTTTATCTGGTGCAATATTTGACTAGGCCTTAATTAATTAATAAGAGTTTGATCGACAAATGGACAATCAAATGAATTTTCTAAATATGTTCGACACTTAAAAAAACAAAAAAAGCCAAACACATTTTTCATATGTGTTTGGTATGTTTCTTTTTGAAAAATTAAATTTACATTGAACGTAACTCATTTGGCATACACGTTTAATGTGAAACTAAAACTTTCAAAAGTCCTTTTAGAAAAATGTCAAACGTATTTACTAAATGCAAAAGGCCGTCGGCATTTTTTCTGTATTTGTCTAACATTCAAAAGTGTTCTATTTTTGTCTAATCAGTTCGTTTGATCTCATTTCACTCAAAAATATGCTCTTTAAGATCCAAAGTTAACCAATAAAAATTAAATTGTTAGTCATATACCAACATATCATATTTCTTTAAATCTCTCTCCATTATTTAAGACAATTATTCGGTATGAGTTTCAAGGTTCATAGTCAGATCAAACCTAGCCATACTTATTTAACCATTATTAGTTGTTTGACTTGGTTAAACAATAAATATGATGAATATTTGATTAATTGGCTTTTTGTAACAGCTTATTGTTTCAAAATGCTAAAATTAAAAAAGTTGCTTAAAGTAGCTTTCTGATAAATTTTTTGAGAAAATCATTTTGTGTGTAATCAGCTAATAGATAATTTACCAAACATCTTTCTACAATTAACTAATACTATCAACTAGTCAAATCCACTAACCCAATTAGCTAACAGCTATTTAGCAAATACTCCCTTAATATTTATGAATAACTCACTCTTAAATAACTCATATGTCATAAATAATGCCTAGCAATATACCATTAGTATATCCAACTGACATCATAATGAACTTTTTGTTACAAATGGTCATCTGGAGCCCCTTTCATTATTCTTGATTCTTCGATTTATATATTGGCCTTGGACTTTTATCCAAAATTATTGGCCATTTATTAATTAATTAATTGCTCACCATCACGATAACATTTTAAAAAATGAAAACAAAGAACAACGAAGCAGATACTCGTGTACCACGATTGCATGAGTAATTGACGATAAAAAATTAAGTAAACAAATTAAAGAATAAAATAAAAGAAACAACAAATTTCTTTCTTATATGAGCCAAACACGTGTACTCAGATGGCACCTCAGTGACTCTCCTTGACCAAAGATCATAGGATCAATTCTGGTGGGCTCTAATAGATAGAGAAAGTATAGAAAAGATACTACATTGTAATAGAGTCAATAGTACTAAAACGATTATTTTTATATGATTTTTTGAATTATTATTATTATTATTTAAACTTGGTGATCCGAGCTTCGCTAGATTAATCCTAAGCCCACAGGACATGTCTCTAAAGCCACTGCAACGGTAAATTCCGAGTTATTTAAACTTGGTGATCCGAGATTCGCCAGATTAATCCTAAGCCCACAGGATTTGTCTCTAAAGTCACTGCAAGGGTAAATTTCGAGTTACACAATCAGCCACTCGTCCAACTCTAGTCTTCATGTGCACACAAGAGATCCATTTCACACATTCTAATATTATATCATCTTGAGCCCTTTTCTCATTCGTGTTTTCAACGGGATTCAAACCCTCATGCTGTCACCTTCACTCGTAACTTCAAGTTAAGCAACAAGCCACTATGCTAAATTCCTATAGGCAAATTATTGTTTTACATGTAATTAACATTGTTACGTATCATTACTAAACGTGCTTACCAGCAAGCAAACCTGACCCTAATGGATGGGCAGTGGGGGAGAGTAAGTTGTGATAAACGTTAGTGGAATATTAGTAACTGGTCTAACTCAATTGGTTTAATTCAAAAATTAGAATTAATATCACTTTTGGTCCCACGACTTTTGAGGTCTTATCACTTTTGGTGCACAACTTTAAAAATTTTTAATTTTGGTGCCTAACTTTGTTATTTTTATCAGTTTTGGTCCTTCTGTCTAAATTGACGACAAAATGTTGTCGGATTTTATATTTTAAGGACAAAATATTATCCCAATGAAAGATCTTCAATATCTAAACAAAAAAAAATCATATTAAGAAAAAAAGAAAGGTTTGTCAATCTTCGATGCTATAAATCTCATAGATCTCTGTATAGTTTCAGCCTGTCTTCCCTGTTTTTTGCTTCAATCAAACACCTATAAATATGATTTTATAGTGATTTTGTTTAGATATTGAAGATACTTCCTTGAGATGACGATTTTACCCTTAAAATATAAAATCCAGCAACATCTTGCCGTCAATTTAGTCAGAAGGATCAAAATTGATAAAAATAACAAAGTTAGGCACCAAAATTGAAAAAAATTAAAATTGTGTACCAAAATTGATAAAACTTAAAAATCGTAGGACCAAAATTGATATTAATTTCAAAAATTAAGTTAAGCTTAATAAACAGATTCTACACTGTAGCAGAGTTACAGTGCATAGTATATATATATATATATATAAAAGTTATGCTCAAGGAAGTGGTCTAGACTCAATAGTCTAAGTTTGTCAGAATGCATACTTGACAATATTTAGTTTTGGAGCCATCATCAACTCACGAAAGATAAAGATAAATACAACCAAATAATGTAATTTAAATTCTCACTTTATTCTTTTTCTACGGAATTACAATTCCTTTTCCTCTTAATTTCTTCCTTCCAACCAAACTCCCTATTAAAGATATTTGTGTATAGTTTGCATATAATTGTAAGTTTTAATGTTTTGTTTAAGCTGGCAAGTTGTATCTAATTCAATCATGTATGGTTGGTTATACTGCGTCTTGTAACTCTGTAAGTATGAGTGCTAATGATACATATGGTGCAACCATATATACTTACATGATTGTATCAAGTATAATTTGACACTAATATTGATTAATATCATAGAAATTGATCAAATATATATATATATATATATAGGGTCCCGTTCAGTTACAAACCAAGCTTTTCATTTGAACCTGCGAATTAAAAGAATGCACGGTAAGTACTACATGAATGCACAACTACTCTAAATCCGTGACTACTACACATATACATCGCACTTACTACATGAATGCACCGAAACTACTACATGAACGTTTTGAAATTACTACATAAATACACAATATTGTTGTGCATTTATGTAGTACTTACGGTGTTCTACATTCATGTAGCACTTACGATGCATTCCTTCAGAAGTTCGCAGGTTCGCATGGGAAGACTGCTCTCATTTAAACGTAACGCAACTATATATATATATATATATATATATATATATAAATCAATTAATCAAATATTTATATTGCATGAGTCCACATCCATGTGAAAAGTGCATAATTCCAATATCCTAGTAGAAAATACATAAAGATAAAATTTTAAAATGAAAATCTGTCTTCATTCTCACATCACGTGGATCACTTAAATGCAATTTTCTAAGCGGAATTTACAATTATTATTATAAAAAAAACAAAAAAAAACAAAAAAAAAAAACAAGCAAATAAACAAAACAAGAACCTTTACCTACTTGAAGTTGTATTATTATTATATATCATTAGTGAATGCAATTATCAAATAAAAATATTTTTAACTCCTCAATTATAAAGTAATTAAAATTAACATTAATTTTTTTAATTATAATGACTTTACATATATAATTATCAAGTTTCAAAAGAAGTGGCTTATTTCAGTCCCAAATTAAACCATTTCATGGTTATTATTAATTTGGTCATTAGTTTTGGGTATTTTGCTAAGTAATTGTTCATTTAAAGATTTGGAAAAGTAGTATATTTTGTCCATGAGTGTGATATTAAATATTGACTCAAGTTATTAGTTATTCTCGTGTACATTTTTCTTTATCCCTCATTATTACCAAAGTGATAGTTTTGGTTGTTTTCATTAATATTCTATTAACTAGGACACACAATCAATAAAAAAGAAAAGGTTAAATGACAAAAATGAACATGAAAATTTGATTTTCCGAAAGTGCGCTTTGGTAAGGAGGCGGCTCTCACAAAGAGTCAACTTGAAATTTCACTGGGGTTGTCTCTTCCTTTTCTTCTCCTTATATAGTTATATGAGATAGATGTGTTCAATGTTCGAATGAGTTCATTTGACTACTTTCAAGTTCATGTATGTAGGACTCTTACCTTAGCGTACTACTAGGTAAAATTTTCATGGCAAAAATTTATTACTCCGTATATGAGACTGTTTTACGAATTCTTATCTTACAAGTTTTCATTTTTTATTTGATTTCTCATCCATCAGATCGTGGAGATCAATGGTTTGATATATATATATATATATATATATATATATATATATATATATATATATATATATATATATATATATATATATTTGTGATTTGTTATAGAACTTGATATTATTAATTTAATTTTTATCATATAATTAAACATTAATTTTCACTGTTTTGTGCTATGTATATCAGTTACATGCCTCTAACCAATCCATATATAGTTTGCATGGCGTAAACTTCGTTTGTATGTATTAGTCTACAAATTATATAAAAAGATAAAAAGAGAAAGTGATCGAGTTAAGAAGATCTTAATTATGCGACATGCTCAACCAAAAGGGTATTAGATAAAAATCAAACCCATGATCTTTTGATGCGAGAATCATGCTCCACGTACTCAGACATCTTTTGGGGGCATTACATGCATTATTATACTTATACTCATTGTTAAAAAAAATTATTATATATTTATAGGCAAATAGTAAGTTAATTGTCAATTATGGAGAGGCATGTCCTATATAAAGAGCTCCACTTATTGGTCTTCCTTGCTCCTCATTTCTCCCCCAACTTACACATTCTGGAATAGTTGACAACTGAAGTAATAAGCAAAAGAATTAGGAATGAAGATTGAGAATGGGCAGCTGCAAGCTTGGAGGGCTGAAAGGGCAAAAATATTGGCCATTGGGACAGCCACCCCCTCTCATTGGGTTGATCAGACCGACTACCCAGATTTCTACTTTCGAGTTACAAACAGTGAACATTTGCTAGATCTCAAGCAAAAGTTTAGCCGCATTTGTGAGCTACCTTCTTCATTATTATTATTATTATTATTATTATTATTATTATTATTATTATTATTATTTTCATACTTCACGGGCACGCATTGGGTAAAAATCAACCGCATAGGCACTAGGTCGAGGCGATTTCAGCCCTAGGCGGCTTTTAGTCGGTCCGTCGACTAACCGACCGACCAGGCGCCCTAGACGTCGAGTTGGGCACCTAACTTGGCCAAGTTGGCACTCAACTCGGCTAAATATGCAATCGAATCGGCCAAGTCGGTGCCCAATTCGATCGAGTTGACGCTCAACTCGGTCGAGTGACTTTTGTTTGCCTGTTCGGTTGCTTCTCTTTTATATTCCTCCAACAATGTACTCAAATAACCATTTAACATAGTTGACTTTGATAGTAAATATACTCTGGCTGGGCTGATCGACCATACGCTTGGCTGGTCGAGTATGGCCCGGACCCGACCTCCGCTTCTCGGTTTTAGCCTATTCGGTCGGGTAGTTTTGTCCCTGTCTAATCAGGTCGGTTGTGACCTTGATTGATGGATAGCTGTCCCGTCGGGGCCGCCACGTGCTCTCTCCGGCCTGGGCGAAGAGCTAGGTGGATGCATGCCCGCCACGTGCTCGCCATGCGGGAGCTCCGGAGGTCGCCACTTTCCCCTCTTATAAATACTGCATTAATGAGGAGAGAGGGACTTTTTGGCTGGATTCTAGACTAAGCCTTAAAGAGTGTTCGGACAGTAGGAAGGTCTACTGCCAACCCGCCGAGCCTTTAAGCCATTTTGTACTTTGAATCAGGGCTTTGATCCATTTCGTAATAAGAGATTGTATTGTCCCCTTTATCTTCTTCCCGTATTTTACGTTATCAGACTTGGTTGTGAAATTATAACACTCTAACAACTCATAGCCCCGAGTGAAGAAAGTAAAAATGATATAGTCCAATTACTTGACCGCTTAGGTGTTTTAGGTGCTAAGCGCCCAACTAACGCCTAGCGCCTTCTACAATATTGTTCATGGGTATTCGCCTTTGTCCTTTGGCATAATGATCACCTCATATTTAAGAGGCTCAGAGCCTTCCACTTGAGTTAACTTTTTTTTTTTTAATCACTTGTTTTTCTTTTCTTCTAAAGAAGAATGATAATACTTGCATTTTGTTAGTAATATTTAGGTAAGAATATTCGTTGCTAGTTTTCTTCTCTTTTTAAGGACACTCGGACACTCCATTGGTTGAGTATTTTGGAGAATTTTTTATGAGGTCCCTTTGTGAAGTTAGGTTGTTACAAGCTTTCAAAAAATAATAATAAATAAATAAAACTAGATTGATTTTATTGAACTCCTCATGACTTGGAATGAGTTCATAAAGTCTAAGATACAATTAGGTGAAGCTGAAAAACATAGATTATCAAAAAAAAAATTAAAAACAAAAATAAAAATCCTTGAGAAAATTTTATTTTTAATTCCTCAACTATAATACATGTACTAATTTTGGTTCTTGACTATTATATTAAAAATTTCAAATTAGGTGCATGATTATTCAATTTGTATCACATTTGGTCATGTCATTCAAATTTGTAACTAAATTTCTGACTAAATCACCCGTGACCGGCTAATTTATTTAATTTTTATTTTAAAATTTGTTGTAATAATTTTTAAATTAAAAACTTAAGAATTTTAAAAATAAAATAAAAAACGTTGGTCACCCCCCACCTTCCTCCTTTGCCTTCGAAGGGAGTCCTCCTTTCTTCCTTCGCTCCGTCGAATACGAAGGACGAAGGGGGAGATAGGGAAAGAGAACGTCAGCCACCCCCTCCAGAGACGAAGGATGAGGGTGGGTGATGGCCGGTTTTTTTATTATAAGTTTTTTAATTTAAAAACTATTAAAATAATTTTTAAAATAAAAATTAAATAAACTAGATGGTTATTGGTGACTTGTCAATAATTTGGTCAAAAAATTTGACAGTATAACTAAATGTAATACAAATTGAATAATTATGTATTTAATTTAAAAATTTTAATAGTTACGGATCAAAATTGATACATGTATTATTCTGCAAATGATATTTCATCAAATTGAATAATTATGCACTTAATTTATGAAGTACGTGAAAAACACATGTCCACTGGATGCTGTACTTGCCTCCCACTTGTGTACTTCTACTGTAATTTTTTCCTTTCTACTGCCATATCACATTTTCTTTCATCCATATAACTTTTTTTTTTTTTTTTTAAAGTAGTGATATCTTTTATTTTGTTTTTATTGGACTTCCAGGCAGCAGAACTATGATCAAGAAAAGACACATGTTATTGACAGAGGAAATCTTGAAGGAGAATCCAAATCTATGTACATTTGGAGAACCTTCACTGAACATTAGGCAAGACATCCTGGTATCTGAAATACCCAAACTGGGCAAAGAGGCAGCCCTCAAGGCCATAGAGGAATGGGGGCAACCCAAGTCCAAAATCACCCATCTAATCTTCTGCACAAGAAGCGGCGTAGACATGCCCGGAGCAGACTACCAGCTCATCAAGCTTTTGGGCCTCAGTCCATCAACACAGCGCTTCATGTTGTACCAACAAGGCTGTTTCGCCGGCGGCACCGTGCTCCGCCTCGCCAAGGACATCGCCGAGAACAACCGGGGATCGCGCATCCTCGCCGTGTGCGCCGAGAGCTCCGCCGTCGGGTTTCGCGGCCCCAGCGCCGATCACATCGATAACCTCGTCGCGCAGGCGCTGTTCGGCGACGGCGCCGCCGCGATGATAATCGGATCGGATCCAAATCTCAGAGGTGAATCGCCGATCTTCGAGATTTTCTCGGCGAATCAGACGTTTGTCTCCAATGGCGACTATCACCTCGCGCTTCACCTCCGCGAATCGGGGCTCTCTTTCCATGGATCCAAGGCGTTGCCTTCCACCATAGCTAAGAACGCTGAGAGTTGTCTGATTAGGGCTTTTGAGGGTTTGGGGATTTCGGATTGGAATTCGCTTTTCTGGATTCTTCACCCGGGCGGGAACGCGATTGTGGATCAAGTGGAGAGTGTATTGGGCCTTGAGCCCAATAAGTTACGGGCCACGAGGGATGTTCTGCGTGACTATGGGAACTTGTCGAGCGCGTGCGTGATATTCATTTTGGATGAAGTGAGAAAGCAGTCCATTAGAGATGGGCTTAAGACCACGGGTGATGGGCTTGACTTTGGAGTTCTTTTGTCTTTTGGGCCTGGGCTCACCATTGAGACTGTAGTTCTCCACAGTGTTCCCACTTGAGATCATCATTACTTTTTATGCTTTTTTTTTTTTTTTTTTTTCCCTTCTCTTGTTTGAATAAATGCATAATGAATTAAATAAACTATGAGGAAAAGTGATGAATCTAGCAGTATATGTTTTCTCCTAATATATTCAAGTTAATGTTCTTGTAAGTTTGTGGTGTTTATTTTGTTGATAAAATTTGTGATTTAGAGGGTCTTTTATTTTTTATTTTTTTATTATTTTTTTTTTGGAAAAGGAGATTTGAGATTAAAAAGGAAAATTACACTTTTCGTCTCTAAGTTATAGGATAATTGTAGAATTTATTTTTAAGTGCTGATCGTGTTCACTTTTTGTCCTTACGTTATCATTGGCGTTACACTTTTCGCCATTTTATTAAAATTAAAATATTCAATTATTAAAATTAAAATTATAAATAAATTTAAAAATCTCTCAACTACTCATCTTTAAACAAATCAATACTTGTTTAAAAAACATTGTTGACATGTTAGGTATTGTTTTGCTCAACATAATTATATTAACATTTTTGATTGTAATAAGACTTAAACTTGTGACATTCCATATAGAATAGTAACAATGATGTCATCAAATCACAAGTTACTTGACAGTATACATTTTCTTTCCTTTTGATCTAAAATAAATTCCTTCGGAGTGTAGTTTCCAAGTAAGGAATTTTTTGTAACTTATGAGTACTTTTTCCGTTGTAATAAGAGGATTGATGATACAAAATCAAGCTTTAATGGTGTGAAGAGAGAGAGAGAGAGAATTGATAATTTCTTTTCTTACTCTATTTTATTTTATTTTATTTTAATAATGAATCTTGTATTTTTCTTGTTTGGGAGATATTTGAGATTCGACTTGTGTTTAATAAAATATGTTGCTTCGTATTGTAACCGAGTCAGTAGAACTCAACAAAATATGTTACTTCGTAATATACCTAAATGGCAATTTTTCTATACATCCCTAACTCAAGGTAGATAGATTTTAGTTATGGTCACAAAATGGGTAGGTACTCACTATAACTAATACGGAGTATTATTTATTAATTATTAATTTTAAATATAATAAAATAGATGGTTTTATATATTAGACCAAATACATCATATGACTGGGTAATCAAGAGTATTTTTGTCAACAAATACAATAATAAATAAATTGGACGGTGTGTTGCATATGTTCTTTTGATCCGTAATAAAATAATACTATTAAATAGTAAGATTAAAAGATTGAGCCCAAGATACGAGTCTAGACCTAATAGTTGCGGTATTACAAGACTTGAATAAAAGATAGATTTGCCTTTAAGAGAAGACTCAATACAAAAAGTTAGAAGATTTTAGATGATGTTGTCTGAACCCTTTGCAAGACTCCTATTTATAGTGTCCTTAAGTCCCATTTAAGCACATAAGAGCAAGCCTAGTAGTGCTAATTTTTTTCACAAGTTTTTAGAAGTCAGGTAGGATAGTTAGGAGAGGGGGAGGGGGGGGGGATAAAAGAATAGGAAAAATAAAATAAAATAATAATAATAATAATAATAATAGTATTTCTTGTTATGCGCCCAGCTAGCGCGTACAGTACATGTGCGGCAGGTGCGCCTAATCCCAATCTAAGTAAATAGTTTTTTATTTTTTTAAAAAACAAATTTACACTGGTCCTACAAATAAAAAAAAAACTTATATTTGCAATAATAAATTTTTTTCTTTATCCGCTTATCTCTCTCTTCCACCTAAGAGCAATCATATTTGTAATTTTTGGAGAGGTTTTTTAGAAGAAAAAACTTGGGTAAAGTTTTTGAATAAATGGGGATAGGGGTTTTATGGGTATTTTTCTCTTGCAAGGTTGATTTTTAATGGAGTCCACTAATTGAAAAGAATTTGGGAGAAAACTGATAGTAGGTGCATGTTCCTGCAACGCCAAATAAAAGAATAGGAAAAGTAAAATAATAATAATAATTCTTGTTATGCGTCCAACTAGCGCATGCAGTACACGTGCGATAGGTGCGCCTAATCCCCACCTAAGTGAATAGTTTTTATTTATTTATTTTAATTTTTACACTCTGTCCTACAAAAAAAAAAACTTATATTTGCAAGGAATACAATTTTTTTCTTTATCCTATTATATCTCTCTTCCACTTAAGAGCAACCATATTTGTAATTTTTGGAGAGATTTTTTTAAAAGAAAAAATTTGGGTAAAGTTTTAGAACAAATGGGGATGGGGATGGGGTTTTTAAAGATATTTTTCTCTTGCTAGGTTTTTTTAATGGAGCCCACTAACTGAAAAGAATTTAGGAGAAAATAGATAGCAAGTGGACGTTCTGTACACCTGCAGCGCCAAGCTGCACGCGCCAAATAAAAGAATAGGAATAATAATAATAATAATAATAATAATAATAATAATAATAATAATAATAATAATAATTCTTGTTATGCCCCAGCTAGCGTGTGCAGTACACGAGCGGCAAGTGCGCCTAATCCCCACCTAAGTGAATAGTTATTTATTTATTTATTTTAAATTTTTATACAAGGTCCTACAAAAAAAAAAAAATTTAAAAACTTATATTTGCACGAATACATTTTTTCTTTATCCTATTATCTCTCTCTTCAACCTAAGATTAACCATATTTGTGGTTCTTGGAGAGGTTTTTTCAGAAGAAAAAACTTGGGTAAAGTTTTTGAACAAATGTGGGAGGGGGGGTGGGGGGGGGGGTTATCGGTAATTTTTCTCTTACAAGGTTGGTTTTTAGTGGAGCCCACTAATTGAAAAGAATTTGAGAGAAAACTGATAGCGAGTGCATGTGCTGCGCACAGCTGCACGTGCAAAATGGGTGCATGAACAACCTTATTTTTTATTTTTAACTTTTTCGTGCCCTATTCCCCCCCCCCCCCCCCCCCCCCCCCCCCCCCCCCCCCCCCCCCCCCCCCCCCCCCCCCCCCCCCCCCCCCCCCCCCCCCCCCCCCCCCCCCCCCCCCCCCCCCCCCCCCCCCCCCCCCCCCCCCCCCCCCCCCCCCCCCCCCCCCCC
>NC_044919.1:8910506-8929042 GCF_003576645.1 Ipomoea triloba | reverse complement strand
TTTTCCCCCCCCCCCCCCTCCCCTCTTCCCTCTACCATCTCTTTTCTAAATGGCTATGACAAGAATCAACCAAAAAATCTCACTAATGAGATTGCTATCTCAAGTGTGGTGGTTTTCTTATAGGCCAAGTAGGAGAGGGGAGAAAGAGAGAGATAAAGAAAAGAAAGAAAAATAATTTTGAGAGAGAAAAAAAAAAAAGAAAAAGAGATGACCATCATCATGCATGATGGGTGCAGCAGTACACGAAACACACAGATTATGCATGATTTCCTTCATTTATGGTGCCAAAAAAAACTTTGATTTGCAGGAATAAAATTTCCTAAAAACCACCCCCTATAATCATACTCTAATTTTTTCTTCTACAAAAAACCCTTAAAATCTACTAATGTTGATGCCCTAAGTCTTAATGTAAAAAAACAATCCTCTATAAAATGCACTCCTAAGATCTCTCTAACTAATGGATCCCAAATTTTCTACCTTCACCACTACACAAGTCTACCGCACACCCACCACGCCCCCCACTTCGCCTTACCTCCACTCAATCGTACCCCCCAACTTACCTTTTATAGTTTTGGTGCGGCAGCCTCCCCATGTGTGACAGTGCGGAAAGATCAAGCTCGTTAGATGACTTCATATCAATAACTGAAAATCAATAAAAATTAGAAAAAATGCATTGACAATTTTGTAACTTCCTATACTGGTTGGTGCATTTAGATATGTTTGATGGTCTTTTTGAGTGTAAATGAAGTGTCCAAGTATTTCCATGTGCACCACAAACCAACATGTGGTGCATCATAAACCAGTACTTGGTGCATCACAAACCACTACTAAGGACATCCATAATAGTGAGATTATTTTTTAATGATTTTTGAAAAGTTTTTGTAAATGTGATTAGGAAATAGAATATGAGAGGGAACAAAAAAAAAATTGATTTCAAAAGAGAAAAAAAAAATCCTAAATAGGGTCATTAGCGTGCCCAGCGGGCTGCACACACCCGCCGGGCACACTTGTGTCTCTTACGCAAGAGACATGCGGATGACATTGGTAATCAGCGGGTCCCATATTTCTGTGAATTAATCATATATTTACATGAGGCATTTTTTATTTTCTCTCTCCTTAACAACTCTCCTCCCACTATCCAAATTTCCTCAAAATCTGATCCAAAATCCACTAATGTGGATATCCTAAGTGCACTATAGACCAATACTTAGTGCACTATCTATATATATGGATAGTGATGAAACTAATTGACCTTGAGGTGTGTACGAATCAATCAATTCTGTATAAACTAATAGAAAAATATTAGAGAAAATAGAAAGAATATAGAAGATATGAGATTGTGTGATTATGATCTTATGATTGAAAGATTATGGCTCTTTTAGGAATATAATATTATTCGAGAGACACTTGACCTTTCAGGAATATAATATTCTCCAAAGAACACTTGATCTTTCAGTAATATAATATTCTCCAAGGAACACTTGACCTTTGAGAATAATATTACATTACACTAATCAATAATATTATATTATTATATAAATAATTCATTTCTGGCCCCTTACAAGTAGTCATTGTGCATATTTACCCATCATACGAATTTTTATAAGAACCACTCATGTTTTCATGTGAGAATTGCAAATAAATTCTAATCATCAATCTAGTTAATTTAATAGTTGAAACTGAAGAATAAAAGGAGTGGTGTCAGTTAAAGTTTGTAATATTTACGCAATTAATTGCAAAGTAGTTCTCAATCCGCCAATGGGGATAGTATATAACAAATTTTGAAAATTCAAATTCGCTTCTAATCTACTAGTGACAAATTTTCACTAAGCAAAACGTAATCTCATTCAGTATTGATGAATACAGATAAAATTGGATTACATTTAGATTTGACGGATTGGAGCGAATTTGGCGGATCTTGCGTATGAGTAACTGTTTGATTAATGTGAACCATAATTTACGCTTAAAGGCGTTTTTAACTGATGGGGGCGTTAAATCGACATAAAGATTCTTTTTTTAATACAGTAACTATCGCTTCGGCAGTTGTCATTTTTGGTTTTGGGGTTCAGACTTCAATGAACACACGCTCGAGCAGTCGCACTATCTTCTCAGCCTTCTGCAAGAAAACGCCTGACGGTTAATCCGATTCTCTGTTCTCTATGCTGTCAGAAATCTGCGATTTTTGTTTGTGATTGTAATAAAGGAGTGTAGAACAAGAATTTGGGGATGGCTTCTCTCGTCCCATTTCAAGACCTCGATCTCCAGCTGGGCCCATCGACGTTCACCGTCGCCGGTAACTGTTCCAGCTCCGGTGCCGGCTCATCTGGTATGATAGTGCCGAAGATCGAACCGAAGCTTGAACCGCTCGATGAATTTGCCCAAGCAGATCTCCAAACCCCTGCTTCATTTTCAAACCCTAGTCCCACGTCCAATTCGGGTTTCAGTCTCGCTCCTCCTCGGCAATCTGAGGGTGGATATGGCTTGAGCTTCCCTGGCGATGACAATGTTTACTCGGAATTCCATCGGATTTCGGAGATGTTTCGCACCGCGTTCGCGAAGAGAATGCAGCGGTATGGCGATGTGGAGGTCGTGGAGGACCCGGATTCGAGAGCTATCGTGCCTGTGAACAACGAGGGGCAGCTTTCTACTGTGGTGATTGCGAGGAGGAAGTATCAGCAGCGTTCGTCGGAGCTGGTGAGAGTCACCGATCTTAGCCCCGAGGATCAGAGGTATTTCCGGGATGTTGTTCGCAGGACCCGGATGCTTTACGATTCTATTCGGGTCCTCGCGCCCTTAGAGGATGAGAGGAACCAGCAATTTGGGCATTTTAAAAAGACCAGAGGGGATTTGAAGGCCGCACAGCTTATGAGGGAGAGGGGACTCTGGCTGAACCGTGATAAGCGCATTGTGGGCTCCATTCCTGGGGTGTACGTTGGGGACTTGTTCTTTTTCCGAATGGAATTGTGTGTGGTTGGATTGCACGGGCAGGTTCAGGCTGGAATTGACTTTGTTTCTGCCAGCCATAGCTCGAACGGGGAGCCTATTGCTACTAGTGTTATAGTCTCCGGAGGATACGAGGATGATATGGATTCAGGGGATGTGATAATCTATACCGGGCACGGTGGGCAGGACAAGAACTCGCGCCAATGTGTTAGCCAGAAGCTTGAAGGTGGGAATTTGGCATTGGAGAGGAGCATGTATTATGGAGTTGAGGTAAGAGTAATCCGTGGCTTTAAATATGAAGGTAGTGCTAGTGGGAAAGTCTATGTTTATGATGGCTTATATAGAATTGTAGACTGTTGGGCTGATGTAGGCAAGTCTGGTTTTGGAGTGTTTAAGTATAAACTCGTAAGGATTGAGGATCAACCAGAAATGGGAAGTGCGGTTTTAAAGTTTGCAGAGACCCTCAGGACCCGGCCATTGGAGGCCAGACCGACGGGATATGTCAGTCTTGATATATCAAGGAAGAAAGAGAATGTGCCAGTGTTTTTATATAATGACATAGATACAGACCAAGAACCTGCTTATTATGATTATCTGGTGAAGACTATATTTCCGCCACATGTCTTCCAGTATATGGGAGCTTCTGCTGGCTGTGATTGTGTCAATGGATGTTTTGGCAATTGTTTCTGTGCAATTAGAAATGGTGGTGAATTTGCATATGACCACAATGGTATCCTGTTGAGGGGAAAACCACTGGTTCTTGAATGTGGCCCACATTGTCGTTGTCCTGCTACTTGTCGGAATCGAGTGAGTCAAAAGGGTGTGAGGAAAAGATTTGAAGTTTTCCGGTCAAGGGAGACAGGTTGGGGAGTTAGGTCACTGGACCTGATTCAAGCCGGTTCTTTTATTTGTGAATATGCAGGTATTGTCCTCACAAAGGAGCAAGAAGAAATTTTCAAAATGAATGGTGATAGCTTAATTTATCCTAGTCGTTTTTCAGAGAGGTGGGCAGAGTGGGGAGATTTGTCTCAAATATATCCAGAGTATGTACGCCCATCATATCCTTCAATTCCTCCTTTGGATTTTGCAATGGATGTATCCCGAATGAGGAATCTAGCCTGTTACATGAGCCATAGTTCTAGTCCCAATGTTCTTGTGCAGCTTGTGCTCTATGATCACAATTATGCCTGTTTTCCTCGCCTTATGCTCTTTGCCATGGAGAATATACCTCCCTTACAGGAACTTAGCATTGACTATGGGGTAGCTGATGACTTGGGGAAGCTTGCCATCTGTAACTGAT
Source organism: Ipomoea triloba (assembly GCF_003576645.1). NCBI lineage: Eukaryota > Viridiplantae > Streptophyta > Magnoliopsida > Solanales > Convolvulaceae > Ipomoea > Ipomoea triloba. The sequence goes on along the minus strand of NC_044919.1, from coordinate 8,924,799 downwards.
TAAATTGTGAGAGGGTGCAGTTTTGAATGTTTAGGAGCAGCTTTATTGGCTCATGATGTACTAAGGTATACTCCATATCAACTTAAACCATTCAACTATTTCTGTTTAGTTTTACCCAACTGTATCAAATGATTCTTCGGATAAGAACATTGTTCATATGTACCATTTGGCAAATTGTTGTTTTTATTACTTTTTCATAAAAAACTAATATATGTGATGAGCGGCACTTGTCTGCTGTGCTGCAAAGTTGTAACTAGTGCTCTTTTAGGCATTTATACCCTATACTTTTTTGTAGTGTTTCTATCCTCTCTCTCTCTCTCTCTCTCTCTCTTGCAACCTTCTTAGCTTTCTCCTCTCATTGCTGATTATTTTATCTTATTTTTTGTACATCTGAGGAGAAGGGGGATTGAACTTAAGACCTTTTACATTAGATGCCACTAGACTACAAGTCTCTTGGCTCTTTCCTAATTCATTTGTATGTATTTTAATCCATTCTTTTTCTTTCCCCCACCTTGTGGTATTCTGGTTAACAAGATTCATGACCCTTTATTTCCAAAAAAAAAAGATTCATGACCTTTTAAGTATGCCAATGTGAAATGGACTCGAGGACACATAATGTTCTTAAAACACTATATAGTACCCATGCATTAATTGTTACAGTTAATCAGTTATAATGGAAAATGGAAATTTAAAAAGGACTATATCAAATAGCCTTTTCACCTAGGAAATTTGGTGTCATTTTTGTGCTGTGAAAAGTTACCAAGGAGATAGCGAAAATCGTACAAAGACCATGTTTTATATATAAAGGCAAAGGTTGGCTTTGAATGATAGGTTTTCTGATTTTTACATATTGTGAAGTGAAATCCTTTGGCTCTCAACATAAATGCATATAAAGTGGGAAACTGATTAAAAAAAATGTATTGATATTTATGTTGAGTGCAATAGTGATTGCTTGTAGTCTAATCTTTTTGGTTATTGAATTTATGTTTTTATACTTTTGCATCATGTCAAATTTTTCTGAAATTATACAATGTGAAAGATGCTGCAGAAAAGGGCCAGAAGAGTTATAATGGTACAAATACAACTTTGTTGCTTTTGTTTGTTTGAAAGAAATTTGAAGTATATATGGAGGAATTTGTTTGCTATTTGCAAGGTAGTACTTATACCACATTTTGATACGGGCAACCATGATATGTAACTTATGTTTTTATAGCTACTAGGCACGGGAAACACCCTCTAGAACAATATTATTTGCCTAGGCTGAGTTGTGTAATATAAAGTTGCATGTTTGGTTAGAGCTTCAGAACTGTTATTAGGGGTGCCATTTAGATTGCAGGGTTATAGACAGATTTGATGCTTGCTTAAACATTATATGATATACTACAAGTAAAGATTATTTACAGTTTTAAAGGCCAAAATCCTTTAAAAACCGTCTTGGCCAAGGCTACGAGGCCCTGTCTACTTGTATCTTCCTTTAAATCGTCAGTATTTGGATATAAGATCATTTCTCATGCTGATGGAATGTGCTAATGTTGAGTGCAGTTGTGTAACTCGGTTTTCTTTTATTGTACAGAAACATGCCTTGTCGTAATGAATGCTGTGAAACTACCATGTTAGGCTGTAAAGCGTGGCTTGTATGTGGTTCTTGCATCGGCTAGCAGTTACAGACATACTGAGAAGTTAAGCGTTTTGCCCAAGTACTGTTGTCGTTTTAGCCGAGGATTAAATTGCACATCTATACTATATTTTGTACAGATTGTATCAATCCTATCCTGTTATAACTAAAGGAGTCCACTCCAAACATCACTCTCTTTCATTTTGTTTCTCTTTGTAAAAGCTGAAAAAAGAAATTTGTTAGTTTTAAGTTGTTGATGCCTGCAGCAAGAGTGTCATCTTGGCATGGGCTTTGAAAATGAGGCCAAAGTTATACACATTTTGGCTGGAATATTAAGTGTTGTATCATATGCCAATTTGAGTTATAAGGATTCAAATAAGATTATGTGACTCTTATGGTGCTGAGATTAATAAGCATTTAGTCATCAAGGAAATATCTCCAACCTAATTAAGTCCAAGAATCAATCAGATGAACAACTGACATAAGATTCATTTTTAATATACTAAAAGTTCACAAGACCACAATATAATTTGCCTCCAAGAATATGTTCAATCATATGGCAAAAAGTTTGAATAAAAGGTTTTAGATAAGTAGAGGTTTGAACAATAGATTTGTTAATTCTTGATTTCATGCTATGCTATAGATTATGAGGTGAGGAATAATAGAGTGAAATGTGCAGGCAAGTAACCGGCAACTCATCCATTGCTCAGACAAATATTGGTGGCAGTTAGATGGTGGTTCCATCCTTCCCAAGTTCCCGCTTTCTGGCCCGTTCCATCTTCCGCTTACGCCATTCTTCAAGAGCTGAATATTTCAATAAATCAATAAATTCCAGCACTAGACCAGAAATCTGTTAGGATGATGGTTAACTACATACACCCAATGTGTGACGGGGTTTATGAAGTCCATACTCACTTGTGGGTGTGTTTGCAGTGTTCAGTAGGCATATAGAAGCTAGAAAGAAAAGCTTAACAGAGTTTCAAAGGATGACAGGAAACAAGCACAAGGAAAATGCCCTTGTGTCTTAATACCTTGGGCTAGTCCTATTCCTATGCAGGCTTAATATGTGAAACCGACATCTTTAGACATATAGCACATCTACTAGAACTATTATCCATGTCGCAAAATCCATTGCAAGAGAAAACACATCGCCAAAATCCATTGCAGTATCTAGGCTATTCACCATAACACTGTGTATTTAAGCCGTGAGAAGAAACTAATAGCAAAACATTTTACATGTATATGAGAGAGACAATGAGAGGGAGTGTTGGGGGATGGAAGATAGAAAACAGTCCACCGTTAATGCAATGCAATACATATATTACCTTTCATGCCACTAGCCTCAGAATAAGATCGAATATTGTTCATCCTAGTTATCAGGTCTACTGCAGCACCCTGCTTCACATCCTTATTATGTTCAAGAGGCTCTACTTCAATGTATGCTTCATTTTCAATTTCCTTCACCTGCTAAGCCAGAAAATTTTTCTAATTTCAAATGTCTCTTACAATACCAATATTTGTTTTATTTATTTATTTTTTTTGAATACGGGTTTTCTATATTCTAGTGAAACCATACTTATACTCACTCTTTTAATTAGATTCACAGGCATCATTGCACGGCGAATCTCTTCAGATTCCCTTATATACCTTTCAACTGTGCTTCAAATGGCATATAAATGTTAGTTAGCTTGCAAATATATCATCATTGATTACTCACTAGAGGGAAGTAATCTAAAAAATTCATCTAAAATGGTTACAAGAAGCTTCAGGTTTGAATAGTGACTATGAGCTATTTCATAAGAAAAAGACATACACTGTCTCATTGAAGTATAGAGGCCTCTAAGCTGAATAAAAATCAAGTACAAAACTTATATCAAGAAGTTCATAAATTCTACACATACACAGAACATCTTTCCGACTAAGAACTACCCAAGCAACCCACTCGATCATAGTTGATCCCACTACACATGCATTGCATCTCTCAGTTATCACTTAATACAGTTTTGCACCAATTCCAGCAATATCATCAGAAATTCAGAATATTGTGACTCTGTGCTTAACAGTGCCACGGCTGAGATTAAAATTTTGCCCAAATTCAAGGTCAACAAAAAACCACTAGTATCATATATTGTCTTTCGCTAGAACAAGTCTGGTAGTAGATTCGGGTTCAAATCGCATCACCCCTATCCCCAGTCAGATGCACCCAAAAAAAAAAACTAGAAAGTTTCAGAGATCTGAACATTATAGCACATACATCAAATGGTTATCTTCTGCAAATGCAGCCTAAAATTGAGTTTGATGCTAAGGATAAAATCGAGTAGATTTTGCCCTTAACAACACCAAATCTATTCTATCAAATCTCACTCTTAAGGCACCATTTTCCAAGCTAATATCAATCCTAAAACACCAATTCCAATAAATTGCTAAACTTCATAGTAACACCAAATCTATTCTATCAAATCTCACTCTTAAGTTACTGATATCAATACTTTCTTTTTCATATTACTGCTAATCATCCTTTCAACCTAAATTCGATCATTTTGAATCGATGCCCTTAACTCAAACCTAGAATAGATCTTCCAAGTTATTTCAAGAACCAACTAAATAAGCACATATACATCATAAATTAACTAAAAATCAAATAAAACCCGGAATAAATCCTGCTGTTTATCTCAAGAATAGCGAAGTAGAAATCAAAGATAAAAGGGAATTTTTAAAATAATTTTAAATACGATTGTTGGAATAGTAACGGGGAACCTGAATTGGATTTGGTGGAAGGGGAAGCAGAAAAGAAGAAGCTTTGAAGCAAGAAAAGTGCGGCGATGAGGTTGAACAAAGAGACCAAGATGGTGGCATTTCTGTACGACCACCTTAACTTCCACCAGTGCTGCTGCTGTACCTTTTCCATTTTTCTTTCTTCTGCTTAGGATCAACCAAGTGACCAACAAAGGCAAAGATTCAACCTTGCATATATAAGCAACAGATAAACTTTGAATTAGAATCAATTATGGTGGGTTTGGTTTGGAATCAAATACTAAATGTAACGTGTTTAAGTCAAAATTTGATTAGTGAAACATAATTTAGAATCAGAGTGCCTGGAAGGTTGAAACAATTGTGGTCGTGCCGGAGTGGTTATCGGGCATGACTAGAAATCATGTGGGCTTTGCCCGCGCAGGTTCGAATCCTGCCGACCACGATTTGTAATAATTTTATGAACTTTTAATTTTAATCGAGCGTGGTGTCAAAATCGAGAAACAAAATATAAATACATGTGTTAATCCAGTATTAATCCAACTTGAATATAATATTGTTGATTTAAAATATGTATTAATCCAACTTGAATATAATATTGTTGATTTAAAATATGTATTAATCTAACTTGTATTTTTTACTTTTTTTTTTTAATCGAGCGTGGTGTCAAAATCGAGAAACAAAATATAAATACATGTGTTAATCCAGTATTAGTCCAACTTGAATATAATATTGTTGATTTAAAATACTATGTATTAATCTAACTTGTATTTTTTATAAACGATGTGCATAAATCGATGTCCAATATGAGTAACTTATATAGTACTCCAATATATATAATGTCTATATATTATTATCATTGAAGAATATAAGAAAATATATGGTGGATATGATGCATGTGCATAACAACAATAATAGAAAAAAGATAACAGAACGGTAGGAGTACTTTTTTTATCAAAATATTGCATAGTACAACTCATATAGTATAATGTATATATATATATAATAAAAAATGTAACATGAAAAACAGACATAAATGAAAAATATAACTTTCATTCACTACACTTATTAGTTTTTAGATACAATCACTTAAATTAGATTGGAATCTAAAGCAAAACAATCGGATATATACGTTGCGATGATAAATTCAATATATCATATATCAAACGTTTATTTCTCATAATAAATGCTTTTGTTTTTGTTTTTTTCAATACAATGGCATATTGTTATAAAAAAAATATAAATATGTAAATATAATTATGCATTTCAGATTCTCTTACTTTAATTTGAGGAGAAGAACTGTGCATTGTAATTGGTCTTAGGGCTTAAATTTATTTATTCATGCTCAAATTGGGATATTAAGTTGAAAATGACATAAATACTCTTAAAAATTTTAGATTTCGGCACATTTTAAACGGATGGGTGACTGATGAGATGAATTTTGGCACAAAAACAATAGTCGTGGATGAAAATTGGTACTAAAACAATAGTCGTGGATGAAAATTGGTAGAAATTAAACATGTGGAACAAAACTGTCATTTTGTTAATACTCGTGAGACCAACTGTCATTGTGTTCTTAAGGTGCGTGGCTTGTGTACTTAATGTGCATGGTTTGTGTACTTAAGGTGCGCAGTGTATTCTCAACTGAAGGTGCACCATTTAAAAACTTTAGGTGCTTGGTTTATGTTTTTAGCTTAAGGTACGTGGTTTGTGTACTTAAGGTGTGTCGTTTTAATGCTTAAGGTGAGTATCGCACAACCGCACGGGAAGATATATCCGCACCTGAACCCTTCCATATATATATATATATATAGAGAGAGAGAGAGAGAGAGAGAGAGAGTTAGGATCATATGAGATCACTTGTTTTGGTAAGATCATGAGATCAGATCTTGTGCATCCATGTAATAATTTAATGGTCTAGATTGATTTAAGATTCTAAGTTGAAGTGTGTGCGAACGGTGATTAAATATGTGCAAAAAGTGATTTAATATGTGCAAACAGTGATTAACTGTGTGCAAACGGTGATTAAATGTGTGCGAACGGGGTGGGTGTGCCAAACAATCTAGACCATTAAAATTTTTTAGATTGATGTACAAGATTTGATCTCAAAATATTTTAATGGTCTAGATTGATTAAGATTCCAAGTTGAAGTGCGTGCGAACGGTGATTAAATGTGTGCGAACGGAGTGTGTGTCAATCAATCTAGACCATTAAAAAATATTACATAGATGCACAAGATCTGATCTCACGGTAGACTCATGATCAAATGAGTCCATCATTTCCTTTTCCATGAGTTCGTGTGGATAGATCTGGGCCATTAAATGCTTGGGATCAATGACTTAGATTTTGCAAACTGTGCAATTGTGCAAGCACTTTTTCCACATTAAAAAAAAATGATTTGCACTACTATATATACAAGACCTTTTAAAAAAAATGTTGAATTGTATAAAATAGAGTTGCCTATGATTTAACTAGGATAACATATTAAAAATGTAAAAGAAAAAAACAAAATAAAACAAAAAACAAAGACTTAGCCATGCATTGTCCATAGACGACGACTTTATAGTCAACCGCGGGCCAGGATATATATATACCACTCAAAAGGTTGAATTGTATTTATCTTATTCACGCCAAAGAAAGTTTTTATACTATATAATTTAAACCTTTAAAAGGTTGAATTGTATTTATACTAGTGCAAACTCACATTATTTTCTAATGTATGTGGGAAAAATACTATTTAAAGTCTTCCCAAATCTATTTTGCAAACTCTAATGGATACACTTTCATAATTAATTTCACAATCACCTATTATCTATTCGGTTAATCGCCGTCGCCGGAGGAATAAAATTGAGAGTTTGCAGAATGTGAATGGGGAAGTGATAACGGATGAAGTTAGATTGGGTGAAATAATGATTCAATATTTTTAAACATTGTTTTCGTCCAAGGAGGGTGACAAACTGTCGGTTTTGGAGTGTTTGGAGCGAACTGTGAATGATCATCAGAATGAGCAGTTGCTTCGGGCAGTCACGGCAGAGGAAGTAAAGGCAGCTCTTTTCGGGATACATCTAAATAAATCCTCAGGCCCTGATGGTTTATCTCCGGCATTTTTTTCAGCAGCATTGCAATATCTTGGGTGATGATGAGGTAGTGTCTCGGGGCTTGCATCAGGGGGACCCTCTTTCGCCTTGTTTGTTTATCGTAGTAGCTGAGAGTTTAAGTGCGATGATCCGGTCTTAGGAGAGAGAGGGGGTAATTCATGGGGTGAGGGTTGCTAGGAGGGCGCCTACTATTTCTCATATATTTTTTGCGGATGATTGTCTTTTCTTTTTTCGGGCAAATAGTCTTGAAGCGGGGTGATGAGAGCTATTTTGAGTGAGTATAGAAAGGCAAGTGGTCAATATGTTAATTTTGAGAAGACCTCTATTGTGTTTGGCCGTGATGTTCATAAGGAGGATAAGGAGGTTGTCTGTTGGAGGATAGCTAGGAAAATATCTAGGGGTACTGGTGTACTTTTACACTAGTTTATTTCTTCTCCATATATATGATGTACCATATACAGTACTTCTCAATTCTTCATTCTGAAAACTTCAGTTCTCATTAATCAATACAACCGAGTTCCATTTTCATCTTCCTCTGCGTACTGCTGCGTACACTTCGACATGGTATCAGAGCTCGCCGGTGAGGGAGCTATGCCGCTTCCGGCACCGACGAGTCACGGTGAGCTGCGTCGCGTTCGTCTCCAACGACAGATCCGTAGAGGATCGTTACTCCGCAGAGGAGTAACAAGATCAAAGCAGAACTTTCTTCAAATTTCCTCGTTCAATTTGATGTTTCTACAGTTCGGCGAAGATCAGAGCGCAGTGCTCTTCTTCAAATCAAGCACTTCACGGAGCGTGAAGTTTTTGAGCAAAATGCTCTTCAATCCCATGTTTACAGTTTTCAGACGAAGCAGATCCGTGAGATCGAGCGTAGAGCTTGATTTAGTTTGTTTGAGCAAAGTGCTCGCCAGTTATATGTTTACAATTTTCATCCGGAGCAGATCCGCGAAAATCTCGAGCGTAGAGCTCGTAGTTGTTGTATCGTTGCCGCAGCGGCGAACGAGGAAGAAGAAGCAGTTAATAACTCCGATTCGTGAATCTGCTTCTGAAAAATCGCAAGGAAAGCGAAGAGTCTCGGATCTAAAGAACCGAGTTGGAAAGCTTCGATCCGAGATCGAGGCTGCAACTGCGAACAATGAAGAAGCTAAGCCAGAATCTACTGTCAATCTCTCAACGAAACAAACAACAAAGGAATTAAGAAGAGATCGAATCGAACGATCGACGAGGTTTCTACCATTTCCATTGTTGTTAGTTACATTGATCACAACTGTTAATGCTCTATATGGCCCCTCCACTTCCGTTCTTCAGTTAAATCCTTCTAGTTTTAAGTCTAAGATTCTGAATTCCAATGGCCTAGTGTTGGTAGAGTATTTTGCCCCGTGGTATGGTCAATGTGAGGCGTTAACACCCATGTATGAGAAAGTCACTTCTGTCTTGAAAGGCATCGTCGCAGCACTAGATGTCGATGCTCACAGGTCCCTTGTTCAGGAATATGGCATTAAAGGCTTTCCTACCATTGAGGTTTTACCTGGAAAGCAACCTGTGGATTATCAAGGCGCAAGGGAGGGTAAATCCATGGTTGACTTTGCAAAGGCACATATTAGGGATCTGTTTGGTCTGGATCCTTATGTGAATCGGTCAGGTGATGTTTGGCATGCCTCAATAGATGGCTCTTTGCAGTTTGTGGGCTATGGTTACCGCTGCAAGGCATTCACTGCTGAGAAGACAAAACATGCTCTGTTAGTTCCATATGCAAAGATCCTTGTGGATTATATTCCTCCCAGGGAAGGAGTGAACTTAGTTCCAAGATTTCTTGGACAACTATGCAAGGAACCTGCATTAGTTTGGAGCAATGAAATCCGACCTAACATTCCAATGGAGAAACTAATAGTTTATCATTTGAATGTTAGTAATTCTACAAAGGACAAGTCCAGGAAATTACCTGCTCAGGTTGCAGGAATCTTCTTTGGTATTACTGAAAAATTGCAGCATTTCAAGGATCTTGGTGTTGATGGTGAAGTTGCAAAAGTTGGCCTTGATATGAAGATTTTAATTGCATGCACTTGCTTCCTTCTTGAGCAGAAACTGGTGAAAGCATGGCTTGTTGACAAATATGCAGAGGCATTGAGATGCCAGAAGTTGCTTGTTGGAGGTGGATGCATTCTGATCTTTTGAGGTTTTTTTTTTTGAGATGCCAAGGCCATTATACAATTGGGAAGGAGATTGTTGACCTTTGCTTGGATAGGATCCGTGAACTGCTGACAATTGCAATGGTCTTCAAGGATTTCTTGTACCCAAGTTTTGAAGCAATGAGAGAACAACATGCTATCTGAAATTGCTAGGAAGGATGAAGTCAATTCTAAGCTGGACATACAAAGTCTTGCATGCTCCAGCTTACCGGGGGTGTTGGAGGATAGCTAGGAAAATATCTAGGGGTACTAGTGTACTTTTACACTAGTTTATTTCTTCTCCATATTTATGATGTACCGTATACAGTACTTCTCAATTCTTCATTCTGAAAACTTCAGTTCTCATTAATCAATACAACCGAGTTCTATTTTCATCTTCCTCTGCGTACTGTTGTGTACACTTCGACAGTTTGTGAACTCTTAGGGGTTTGTGAACAACAGGGGAGGGGAAAATACTTGGGTCTTCCGGGGTATGTGGGTCGTAGGAAGAAGGAAATTTTGGGGTTTGTTCGGGATAGAGTTCGGGCTAGGCTCATGAGTTGGGGGAATCGTTTCTTGTCTAGAGGGGGTCGTGAGGTGTTATTGAAGACGGTTCTTCAGAGTATTCCTAACTATGTTATGACTGTGTTTCTTGATTCTTCCTAAGGGTATTTGTGATGAGTTGGAAGGGGGAAGGGGATTCGTTGGAATACGTGGGTTGATTTGTGTAAACCAAAGAAATTTGGGGATGGGTTTTAGAAGGATGAGGGAGATGAACTTGACAATGCTGGGGAAGTAGGGGTGTAAATTCTTAACCCATCCGCATGCTCTTGTTTCTCAGGTTTTTAAAGCAACATATTTGCCGAGTTGTTCTTTCCTTGATGCTCCGGCTGGCTCAAATCCTTCCTTTATGTGGGCTAGTATTAGGGAATCCTAGAGTTTGTTAAGAGAGGGAGTTCAGTAGAGGATAGGGGATGGGAGAGAGGTGAGGGTGTGGGGAGATCCATGGCTTCCGGATGATGCGAATCTATATATTTCTACTCCGGAGTTGACTTATTTAAATCTCCCTATTACCGAGAAGGGTTCTTTGGATTGTCAATTTTGGATAGGGGATGAGAAGGGTGTGTATACGGTGAGGAGTGTGTATAGATTGGCTTCGGGTGTGAGTTAAGGGAGTTGGGGACGGGTTGGACTTGGGCGGGTGTGTGGAAGTTGAATCTCCCTTCGAAAGTGAAGTGTTTTTTCTGGACATTATGTACAATGAGACTTCCCACTAAGGATGCTTTAAATGTTAAATAGGTTAATTGTGATCCGGTGTGTGCATTGTGTGGAAAGGAAAGTGAAACGACGGTTCATCTCTTTGCAAATTGTGACTATGCTCATGATTGTTGGCATACTTTAAATAGTAATTGAAATCTTCATCCTGTTGATTCAATTGCTTTGTGGATTGAGGAGATGTGGGCTGTTTTATCAAATGCCATGCTTCATAAAGTAATTGTTATATGTTGGGCTATGTGGGAAAACCGAAATGGAATGGTTTGGAGAGCTCAATGTAAGGATCCACGTACACTGGTCAACCATGCTGTGTTCTACGCCTAGAATTGGAGTGATATTCATAATCTTGGCTGCTTTGTTCCAAATGCTTTTCGGCCGCCTACTTCTGTTTCTAATTGGGAGCCTCCAGTGACATCATTTTTAAAGCTCAACATTGACGTAGCTTTTGACCATGTGGCAGCCAAGATGGGTTTTGGTTGGACATTGCGTGATGCCTCTGGGTCGGTTTTGGGTGTTATGATATTTGCTATATATGGATGGTTTATTCTGGGTTCGTGAGGCAGAGGCGGTGGGTGCAAATGAGGCATTGAGTTAGGTAAAGCAGAAGGGTGGTCTCAGATCATTTTTGAAACGAAGTTGTGACCAAGACTGTGAAGTCCGGGGTATTATTACTCCCTTTGGGGCGATTATTCATGAGATTTGTATGATGGAAATATGATTGTCCATTCTTTGGCTAAGAAAGCTTTGAGTCTTGAGACTAATGTGTTTTGAGTATCTTGATGTTATTCCTCATTTTTATACAGTATGCTTTGTATGAACGAATGAACGATTTGGTGATTTAATATATTGAGTGTTTGTTTTGTTCAAAAAAAAAAGATATATTCTAAACATAAAATATATCAAATTCATCTCCTCACTTAAATATCAGAATCTAAATATGTTTTGACCTGGTCCAAATTAAAAACAGACCACATTCAAAATTATCCCTCAAATAAAGCTAATTTTTGTGTATAATAATTAAAAGGCCAGGCTGTGCAGCACAAAACGCCATAGTCCATTGACGAAGACTTTATAGTCAACCATGCAAATACTTATTTGGATCTTGTATACGTCTTAATAATGCCATCCATGGTCCCGGTGCAAGTTTCCCTGAAACCCATCCAGTTATTCTTCGCAAATTTTATTGTGGATTATGTATCAAAACGATGTCATTTTGAATTAATGAAAATAGACAGTTAAAACGGCCTCCGTGAAATTCCTTTTCAATCTAATTAATTGCAATTTCATTCGATATTATACACTCAAATATGTAAAACTGTTATTTAATATTTCCAATCTTTCAAGTTCCAACGTGTGCGTGGGGGCGTGGTCGGCCATCCGGTTACGGCGTATGGAGTTGAACGTATGCTTCAAGTTAGGGAGACCAATGGAAGAGTTCGAGTATTTCTTGGGCATCCGGTAAACACTGAGACCAATCGGTTTACTCACATAAATTGATGAGATTGACCCTTTTTTTTTTTTTTTTTTTTTTTGGTGTTTACCTGCAAGCATGTCTCCATTGAAACCTACGGTCCCTATATATTCGAGCAAATATCAATTTTAATCCAAGTATTAACAAAATAAAAGCTTTAATCTACATATTCAATTTCTACCAATTTTTATTCACAAAATATTATTATTTTACTACCAATTTTCATCAATGGCTATTATTTTAGTGTCAAAATTTATCACACTAATCGCCTATTTGTTTAAGACATGTTGAAATATGAAATTATGAAGGGTATTTTTGTCCTTTTTAAATTAAGATCCTAATTTGAGCATTATTAAAAGAATTTAAGCCATAAGATTGATCTCAATTTGTAGTTCTCCTCAAATTAAGATAGGATTTAGAGGAGAATTGTGAATTAGGATCGATCTTATAGGACTTAAATCTCTTTATTAATGCTCAAATTGGATCTTAACTTGAAAAGGATCAAAATACCCTTAAAATTTTTAGATTTCGACATGTATTAAACGTAATGAAGAGGTGACCAGCATGATAAATTTTGGCACTAAAATAATAGTCATTGATGAAAATTGGTACTAAATTAAAATAATAGTCGTAGATGAAAATTAGTAGGAATTAAACATGTGGAGTAAAGTTATCATTTTGTTAATACCTATGGGACCAAATTTGATATTTGATCCTACATATTCATACGTGGATTTGGTCATCGTAACGTAGCGTTCTTATGATATATATGATAAACAAGTTGCACTGAAAGTCTGAAAACCACGCACTTCTTGCATGTGTAATATAAATCTTTGAAATCGTGAAGTCATCAAAGAAAATTATATTTAGGCAAATCGATCTACTACTATACAATACCATGGATCATCTCCGGCAGTTAGCCGAAGCTTTCTACCGAGCCAGCTCGTCGGAGATCCAATCGGAAGCCCACAAGTTCTTCAACGCCCTCGACAGCGACGGAGACGGCCACATCGACCAAAACGAGTTCATATCCTTAATGACCGACGAAAAGGGCTTCCACCGTTTGTCCAACCCCAACTTCTTCAACGCGCTAGACGCCGACAGTAACGGCACGTTAGATTTCTGGGAAGTCATGACGCTCTTTTATATTGTTCGGAGCGGGAGGCCGTTCTGTGATTGTTGTGGGGACTTCATTCCGGCCACGTATTTCACCTGCGTGGAGTGCGGGGCCGTTAATGCCTGCATTCGTTGTTATGAGAACCGGAGGTCTAAGCACCATCACCGTGACCAGCCTGCTGTATTCATGGATAATTATATTTTATTGGAGGCTAAGAAAAGTTCATCATCAGGCGGCTTCAATTCCAAGACTGATGATGATGTTGTTGTTGTAAACAACGTTGTTGTGTCGCCCCCTGCAAGTACCAAAACTGATAACGCAAACGAGGTTGTGTCGGCCCCTGCAAGTCCAAAAACCACTACTGCAAAACCAAACACCACTACTGATAATGTAAACGAGGTTGTGTCGGCCCCTGCGAAACCAAACACCATTATTGCGGCTCCAAACAAAGCCACTGCAAGTCCAAACACCACTACTGCTACTGCAAGTTCAAACACCACTACTGCAAGACCAAACACCACTACTGTAAGACCAAACACCACTGCTGCAAGACCCAACACCACTGCAAGACCCAACACTACCAATGCAAATTATGCAAGGCCAAGACCATACGCCAATGAAAGACCAAGACCAAGACCAAACAACACTCACATGGTTCAAGCAGCTAACTATGTAAGTACTCCTCACAACCTCAAACTGCCTCATTATTCGCAATTTCGTTGTTACTGGTTGGGTTAGTTGGTGCACCAATTTAATTTTCTGGGACAGATTGGTTAGGTTTTTTTTTTTTTTTTTTTT